>NC_056735.1:1827910947-1828210947 GCF_019279795.1 Protopterus annectens
GTCCCAAAGTCTATGTCATGTTGTGTGCCCATGATAGCCAGTTGTGGGGAAGTAACATTCAGTATTTTAAAATGCTTGCAGAAAAGCAAAATATGATTTTGTGCTCTTGGTAGGGAATGATGAAACAGTTTGTTAGTGAGTAAGACATTGTCACAGATTCTTCTTTCAACTGTTCACAAAAAGACAACCTCCTCATTAGTATTTATATATTCATTAATAGTAATAAAGTAATGGTCTTATTGATGCACATTTAGGGGCTTTATTCATTTGCAGAACAGTTTGTTAATTTGTATAGTGGCTTGTTGAAACATCTTTATAACTGAAGCAATATGTTGCAGTTGCACATGTACACAAGTAAAAAGCAGTAAATTACCCCTTTTCACAGCAAACAATGGTTAAAACTGAAACTAGAGTACCAGGGTGCATCTCAGTATAAATATTCAGTTTTTTCTATGATACTTAGCACTCTATTAATTAATTTCTTATGCATTGCAAATGGTCAATATGCTAGACTGAATCAATCTCATAAATTTTATGACATATGATAATGGGTCTCGACTATCTAGTTTTGTTATTTAGCAAGTATGCACATTTGTAATTGAAAAATTATTATTATAACTGTAAAGTGGGTGACGTAGCAATAAATTAAACTGAATATAGAGTGCCACAGTGTACCTTACTATAAAGAACGTTCATACCATATTTTAATGACACTACGCTTATTAACACTCTTCATTTAATTTCCATTGGTTCTTCTAATGGCTGGATACACAGAAGGGATAGAGTATTTTTATTTATTATTTATTAATATTTGTTAACCAGGTTAGTCCAGCTGGGCCAGGAGCCCTTTTTCAGTGGAGAACCAAAGAGACAGACTGTTACAGACAGTTTAAGTATACATAACAGTTTAGTTTACAATTAAAAAACAATTATTATTAGCAGTACAATGTAAAGCAATTCATGGTGATAAGTTAAGAGGCATAACAGGGATAAGATCAGTAACACAAAAAGTACAAATAAGTACTGTACTTCAGAAACAACCTAATACTGCTCTGTAAGTCATGCTAATATTGTAGGTTAAGTTTCCATGTGGCTAGTGTGAGAATAAGAGTTTATCACTCAAAAATGCAGCAAACAATTCTATACAAACAAAGATGAGATGAGTAAATGCTGAGATTTGGTTTTTGATAAATAGTTATTATATACATATGCAGTATTGATATCAGTTGTTTTTGGGTTGACCTGTAAATCAGATGACTGTTTTTGCTGATTTTCATGTTGCCAGGTGTTTTGATTGCCTGGAAAAAAATGAATTAAAAGTAAGAAAGTGTTTTTTGTTTTTGTTATCACAGTGATGGGGGAAATGTTAAAAAATGCTACTGCTTAGTGATTGAGAAATGGCAGCAATTACTTTACTTAACATCTCAAGTATCCATCATATTTTTCTTAACTTTTTACTGAGTTTGTTTTTGTTTGTTTTTGCTTGGTTTTGTTTTTATGAGATATTGAACACTATATTTATGGAGAAAATATGACCCCTGCAGTCGGTCTGGAGGAAATGAGTTTGACACTTTATAATTATTTACAGCTGTTTATGTATAGACAGAATCAGATGAATGGACTGTGCTGTATGGAAGTTATCTCAGTCAGCCACTGCTAACACACTAGCATTCAGCAATAGTCCCAATAAAACATTGTCAAAGATCAGTCAGTCCTAAATCCAGCATTAGATACATCTTTATTTGCAAGCCACTTTCTAGCAAATCTGAGATTAAATCAGATATATGCAATCTGTAGCATTTCAGATAAACAAACATATTTATGCTTATATTTTCTGTACTCTGGAATATGCCATAGACCTAACCGCAGCCAGCATTGTATTCTAGGTACCACAATAGCCCTTGACTAGACAGTCTGATTTTAGAATTTATATTGTCATTGCCTCCTGACAACGTTAAATGTTTTATTTTAAGTTTGCAAACAACAAAACAGATCACTGTTCAATGTTTGTTAGGTTTTTCTTTTAGATGAATAAATCAAAGTACAAAATGAAATATTTGGTGCAATCAAAATAAATCCTCAACTGTTTAATATAAATGCTTGCTACAGTACCTTTGGCTTTTGTACTGAAAGTCTATTATCCTATATCCATTCCTCAGGGTGTAAGTCACGCCTAATATATTTTAGCTTAAAATGCAATGCTTGTTGAATTATTTATGTTTAAAAAATTACATATCTTTCAGTAGGAATATTAGTGAACTTACTGTTGCACTTTTTATATTAATGAAACTTGCATTTTTATTTTTTTACATAAAAATAGAAAGATTGCTCTACCACCCCTTTCCCTTTCCCACTTGAGCAGTATTGCTATCTACCCCTTCCCAAGTTGTTTTTGTTTCTGCTTTTCTTTGTTAACTTAAAGTAAAAAAAACATTTATTCAAAACTGGAAACTTTTTTTAAAGAGGCATTAAAATATCTAGAACCCGTACAAAATCCAAAAATCAATACTGAAGCCAAACATATGTAGATAATTCTCTGGAAAAGCAGATGTACTCATTTATTTAGCCATGGGAAGACACAGGAATCCAGCCAAGGATATTTGTGGTGTGGATAGCATGGTGTTGTTCGGTTCATTAGTATTATAATGAAATGGGGTGGGTGCTCTAAATGCAGAGGCAATTTACTGCAAAGCTGAAACCTGTGATCTGCGAACACAGCCTGCCATCTGATATCAGACTGTGGTCTATTGTTCACATGAGGTCAACTGCCTCACAGCATTAATATGTCATAAAGTCAGGATGTCCTGTTATCCACAAATAGACTTAAACTACCGGGACTCAAAATTGCTTCTTATTATAGAGTACAGACTACAAAAGCAAAATTATTCAACACATGATGAAGAAATATGTGGCCACTTCTGTGGATCTCTGGATGTATTTCTGTACAATGAGTGACCCTTGTTAGTTACATCTTGTTAGTTACATATCATCTTGAAGAAAAAAGATGTCTCTCAGTGAACTCTGTATCAAAAAAATTCTTGATCCCATTGACTGTTAAATCCAAATGATCCTTAGCACTCAATAAATGCCAACAACATGAAGCACGTGGAAAATAATTAGTTTTATCAGATTAAACTCCATTATGCAAATCACACAGTAATCCCAAAGATGTTTGGTACATGATATTTCTGATTATACCTTATCCTCCACTGAGCTAAATGTGTTGAATTAAGGTTTGGGGTTTGCACCTTCTTCTACTAAGATATTTTATAATATTATTCATAGACAGTGGTCTAGTCTACTAAATAATAATAACTTGGAACAAATATTACTTCTTGATTGCAAGATTTTTTTTAGAAGGGGTAGGATAATGAACAAGCTTAAGGGGGCCACAAAAGGGGGGGAGAAAACAAATTTAGTACAAACTAATTTAACAAGTGATGCACCTGTGTGTTGTTACGCTTGTGAGAAATGTAGACTGTATGTAATTCTGAGAAAAAGTAATTATTTTGAAACAATGAATGTCAATAGGAATTTTGAAGTCAGACAACTAGTGTCTTGTTCTACGTGGATAATTTACCTCGTTACTTGTTATTGTTCTGCTTTTTTGTTTATTTATTTATTGATTGATTGATTGATATTTGATTACCAGGAAAGTCTGGCTGAGTAGGAGCCCATTTTCAGCCAAGGCTCAGGGAAAACAGTTGCAAAGCATTGCAACACATTTTAAGAGCAATAATTTTGCAATCTTTAAAAATAATAGAAAAACAACTAACAGTTTAAATAATTATACCAAATTAGATATAAAATGAAAATATTGGTTAAGAAGAGATACAAATTATATGACAATGATTTAATGTTTATAGAAATATTCATCAGTTTTTAGAGAAATTAAAAGTAAGTTAGCAAAATACAAACAAGAATTGCAATATAAAGTGAGAGAAAAGCAGGCTCATGGTAAATTTAGAGAGAAAACCAGGGCAGAGAAATTGACAGAAGTAAGGAAATGTGTGAGGAAGGTAGAGTAAGGAGGTGTAAGGTATAAATAGGTATTTGTTCGCATTTAGGGATATAATTTATCCTGGTGTTCAGCAAGTACTGAGTCAGCTTCTGTCTAGGAAGTCTTTCAGAATGGTTTTGAAGGATGGGAGGGAGAATATTGATCTGGTGGATACAGGTAAGGAGTTCCAGGCCTTAGCAACATGGCATGAGTATGGACAATACTCAGCAGATTTGATAGGTTTGTGTATTACAGGAATGTTTGGTCACTGGATCATATTGACCCACTGGGAACATAGTTGTGCAGAATGTTATTTAGTACCTGACAAACAGATGGATGCTGAATAATTTTGTAGGTAGTAAGAAGCTGTGTATATGTAAGTTAATGGGGTAGTTCTGACTAATTTAGGCTTTTTGGTGCTATACAGCGGTGTGTTCTGAAAAGGCTATTTGCTGCAAATTTGGCCTTTTTATGTGGGCAAAACTTCAAGGATGTTTAAAAATTGGATATCAGAATACATCAGTGACATCAGATGTAAGAAAACTAATAATGCTCTATATAAACATAGTTTAAAATGTCTCAGTGCTATCTTTAAATTTACAGAACTTAACAAAATAATGTAGAACTAATAGCTCAAAGAATAAGTTCCAGTCTGCATTAACATGAAAGAAGTTTTGGATAAATAAAACTAGGGCTTTATTTTAGCTTGGACTAAATGAGTATTTGCGTATTTTGTCATGGTTCTGCTTTAATTTCTTTTACCTGCTTTTGATGACGTCAGTATGCAGAAGTTTTAAAAGTACATTTTGAAACTGACGCTTTCATTATTCTGAAGAAAGCAGTGTTTCTGCTGAAACCAGTCTTCACTCACTGTTCTGTGGTGGTTTTATATGGATTTATATTTGTTTATAACTGAAATATGCAACTTTTTATACATTAAGTGTTTTTTGGAGGAAGAAGTTCTGTTCTTTTCTTTGGTGAATGTTTGGCTGAACGTATACACTTTTTCTGGCTCTGAGACATGGGTGTGGGTTGTTTTTGAATACCAACAAATAACCATGTTCAAGTATCTAGGAAATTTGCTGTTTAATGTCCTACTGTAAATGTATACTTCTAATGGCAAATGTTCATTCATGGTAAATCTATAAATGTCTCGAGCACCCATTCTGCTTCATACCCTCCAAACTGTTACTCATTGAATAAAGACAACCACTACTTTAACTCAACAAAATGTTTATAAGCAAAAGTTTTTTCAATAAAAGAAGTAAACAACTAAAACATTTGAATATGCAGGAATAAGCTAAAATTTAAGCCTAGAATGTGGTGATGAAAATATTATTTTTCTAAAAATATAATTTGAAAACCCATAATAACAGTCTTTGCCTGAACTTGAGATTTCTACAAATTTAAAATATATGTTGTCCCTCCTGATTTTACTTTTAAGATTCATTATAGCATAATATACATTGCAATAAATATACATGTCAAAACAAATTGCTCATTATTCTTTCTACTACACAGATGTTTACCTGTTTCATTGTACCAACAGTTACTGAAAAAAGTGTGATACAATAAAATGAAAGATGTAATACAGTTAGCGCTGCTATTCAGACAACAATCATAAGGTAACTATCCCTCTGATAAATGAACAGCTTTTAAAGGGGGTAGATATTTTACTTTATCACCTTTTTGTATGAGAACAAAGTGTAATACAGCTTTTAAAGCAGTCTAGCTTCCAATAATGTTCTGTGTCAGTTGACACTAACTACTGTTATACAATAAACTAAAGCTTAACAGTACTTAGAGGTACTTAACAAAACTTTCTTAAGCGCATTCTTTTCTTATGTTATATTTTCCAAAATTCATAGCATAACTGCAGCTAACCATATACTACAAGCTTGTTTGTATACCACTCTGATGTCAGAAAAGGCTGTTATAAACTTTGTTATGCAACTTTTTGTAATCTATCTTGCATTTTGACATACACAACAGCTACCACAGAACAGCATAGGAAGCATTTTGACAACTTTAAACACTGTAAGACACTTCAAAAACAAAACTAAATTGTGGTGATATGAAGAGGTTAACAGTGTTTCAAGCTTTTCATGGCACACTTGACTTTGACCTGCAGTCTACACAGAGGCACCAACTATATTCCAGCTTTCAAAGGTGTAAAATACCTTATAATCAAACCTTTAATCCCTTTAATGCAAGTTGCATACATCAGAGCAGCTATAGTATCATGTACTACAAAGAATTATAGTCAAATACTTGATCATAACTATTTGCTCAAAATGGATTCAAGAATCTCATCTCTTATGCTTTGCTCCAAAGGTGAATTTGTTCAAGCCATTTTTCAAATACATAATGAAACTGATTAAGATCAATGATCTGATCATTATTTTGTATATTCTAAGTCATTTAGCTCATTTAAGCTTCTCTTAGTTAACATTTTTTTCTTTACATTCACACAGAGTGCTTAGATATCTGCTGCCACTATAAGAAATTTAGGTATAAACCCTCTTATGACAAAATGCCTTTAGCTACTATTTCAAGCAATAGTTTAGCTTCAGACATGAATCTCTGACATATAAATCACTGAGGACTCAGCCCACCAAGTTAAACTGGTCATGATTCAACCAGCTATATTAAAATTAAAAGCAAGTGTTCTTTGCAAGGGCCAAAACTTCCTTTACCCCACATATGTGGCACAAGCCTTCTCCCCATCCTCAACTCTATAATCAAACAAGAATGAAGAAGGGAGACATTTCCCCAAAGAATTACTGCCAGTGTTCATTTAGGAACTGCACCAATAGTGATTTCCTATAGAGAACAGTGAACAGAGAATTAATTCAACACTGGGGATCTAAATTCAACAAGTACAGTTCTCATGCATTTCGGACTCTGGAAAGTGTATGGATGTAATAATTTGTTGCTAGTTTATGCTTCTGACATATGTGCCATTTTTTGTGAAACATTCACCCATGACAACAGATGTTAGTGACAACTGTTCAACTTCATACATCTTCAGATTTGTAATATTATTACATATTTCATTCTTCAGATCTGTATGCTCTGTTTGGAAACCATGTCAATAATTTTTAAGGTGCCTGCTTTTTACTTGTATAAACAAAGCAAAGTACTCTTTAACACTTAAGTTTTTTTGCTTTAAACAAGCCAATAGATAAGAATGAATAAATCTGCAAAGAATAAGGAGTGTTTAGGTATATTTTGTTGTGTAATTTGAAGATGCTGCTGTTAACTTTGCAAACAGAATTTTGTAAAGCAATTGTTTTCTGTTTTTCTTAGAGGTTTTGATATATTTTATGAATGTTTCTTTTTATTTTTATCTACTAAAAAGTGAATTCATCATTGAAACAATCAAATGCAATAAAATAAAAAATAAAAATAATTAAACTTAGGTGCTTGCTTTCTTTATTAAAATTATTGTAAAATAGCTGTCCCAATGGCCTAGAGGCAGTGAGTCCATCTGCACCATGGACAACCTGAGTCCATTCCTGAAATCAGTCCACTTTAAGGATTTGGTTGGGAGGACAGGAATAAGTAGCTGATGGCCAGCTGTCCTATCTCAGAGAAGGACTTTGGAACATCTGATGCACTTGTGAACTCTAATGAGGACCTGGATCTCCAGAGGTCATCTCCTGAGATTAGAGGTGACAAATGATTCCTTGACATCATTACGCTACTTGATCTTACAGTCAGAGACATTGGGCAGCTGCTGTGAGAATGATAGTGTCCAGCTCCACACCCAAACCCCTGTCAAATCCCATGCTTCTGAAGCTACAAATGAAATTCCATTGAATTTGATTCCCAATGAATCAGGAAGCCCACCTGATGAAGGCTTACATGTGGAGGTACCCAGAAAAAAAAAATCAATGGGGGATCCCAGGCTGGATGGGGTTAGAAGTTAATGGAATTTTCAGAGGCTACACACACACCAAGCGGGAGTTATACAAAATAAAATAATATTATAGTGAAATGTCACACAGGAAATTTGAGTCCATAAGATTCTGAATTTGAAAATGAAAGGTAAAGCTCCCTAAATCTATTTGTGAACCTGACAATGTTTAAAATCGTATCTGCATATTTTCACAACAGAAATGCTAAGCAACAAAAGTACTCCACTGTGAATCCTACAGCAAGGAAATTTGATGCTCAAATCAAACCTATATAAAGTTAAATATGACCCTAGTTTTGCAAAAAAATGAAAAAATGAAGTCAGATCATATGATCAAATTCATAGTTGTGAATACTGGAGTGTGTTTTGTGTGTGTGTGTGTGTGTGTGTGTGTGTGTGTGTGTGTGTGTGTGTGTGTGTGTGTGTGCAACCATGCATGCACGTGCATGTATGTTTTAATGGCTGTGTGTACAGCCTGATATCACTATATCTGCTTATTCAGGAAGTCTTTCTTTACTATTGCCTGCAGATTGTATTGCTGGATCTAACAGATGTCATACTTTTCTAAAAACATTACACAAAACATATTATTCTCTTGACTGCATGTATTTGTATTTCTTGGCTATATGTATTTGCATTTTATGTTTACTGTAAAGGGCATGGGTGAAAAATGAACTCCCCCATCCACTTACATTTAAATAAATAGTTGCCAAACAGTCTGCCATTGTGTATCGCACATGAGAACTAACAGTATCCATGTGGGTATTTATATATGCTCAAAGACAATTCTCAGTGCTGAGGATGTAGCCCCCTATAATCACCTGTCTCACCAGCTTCTTCTCCATGTGTCTCCCATGGACAGGGCTGCCACATGTTTAGAGCCAACTGCTTGTACCTTCACATAAGGTGCCACTGACTGTGACACTGGCAGACATCATACCTCTCAATCGTACTGAATTCCTCAGTATTTACCAGTTTTGAGGGAAAATAATGGGATGCCATGAATTCCCACATGGCCCCTTTAATTTCGGATATTTTATTTATTTTTTTAATTTTATTTATTTATTTTTTTACAACTTTAAATTTATGGCTGAGATCACCATGCATCACCAGCATAAAGGGGTATGCATGATGACATTAGCTTCATGAGGAAGGCTCCTTGTCAGACAACTCCATCGGAGGGACTCATCTGGGACTGTTAACTGGAATTTGGAAATTGGAAAGCCAACCAACCAGCAGCAGCAAGACCTCCAGGTAAGTAAAAAAGAAAAACACGTATGTATGCTAGCCTAATAGAAACTGCAGGAAAGGAATCAGAAATGTGAATGGTGATTGGTCAACAGTTTGTCTTCAGACTTCAGCAGGTATCTGAGTTTAAGGCATGTGGTTCATGTTGCCCTCTTTGCGTCATCTCATTTTTTAAATTTCTCCAAATCTTTTAGGTTTCTAACACCATGATGGAAATGGACCCCATTCCTAAGTCAAAGTACGATTAAAGTTCATGAAATTAGTATTGTTTCAGTCTTTGATGTCAGCCAGAAGTGCTCTTTGCAGCAACCGCAACGTGCCCAGTAATGACTCCTTCTGTAATTCGTACAGTTACATGTATTGGTAACATATATAAATATGATTGTAAATTATTTTTTATAAGACCCATTGCTCCTACTACTATTGGGATTGTCTGAATATCTTTCTTCCACATTGCTCTCATTTCTGCCTGCAAATCCTGATATTTTATGAATTTCTGTCTCTCTGTATGCAAGACACTGTAGTCACTGGGTGTGGCGGTTTCAATGATCAATGCTACTTTTTTCGTCTTTTCAGGGACCACTATATCTGGTTTTCTAGCATCTACATTTTAAACTGTTGGTAATGGATGATCCCATGTAATGTAAACTTCATCATTTTCTATGATGCTTTTTGGTTCATGTTTCCATTGTTTTTCAACCACTTCAGTACCATAATGTTTGCACAATCCCCAGTGCAACAATATTGCCACATTATTATGCCTTTTAGTATACAGTCCTTCTGCCATTAGTATGTCACAACCAGCAATGAGGTATGTGATTGTTTCCAATTCAGTTTTACAAAACCTACATTTGTCTGTTTCTCCCACATGTTCAATGGACTTTGTAAACCGATGTGTATGTAGCCCACTATCTTGGGCCTCCAATATTAAGCTTTCATCTCTTGGTTTGAATTTGCCTCTCCTTAACCATTACTGCATTTGTTCCTGATCAACATGAGGTTCTTCTAGAAGTTTTATATACTTGCATCTATATTTATGCATTTTCCACATTTCTTGCCTTCTCATCTGGTTCTTCACCTTATATTCTTTCTTTTGTTTTTCGGCACATTCAATTGCTGCCTGATTTTTATCTACTTCTAGTTTGATTTCCATTCCTGCTTGATGCCAATATGCTTCTGCTAAATAAAGCAGAGAAGTCATCTTAGATTTATTCTCCTCGTGTTTCAAAACTTTCAATACATTTGGGTCTTGTGAGGTCAGCAGATATGTGTGGATTCCCATGATTGCAGATCTATACATGCAATCAATTTCAAGGAGGCCCATCCCTCCTTCGGAATGGGTAATATATAATCTTGCTATGCACTGATTTTTATAAATCATTTGGTGAGCCTGAAGCATCCTTCTCATTTTTCTGTCTAATCTATCCAACACGTTTTTGGGCCAGTCAGTCACTCCAAAACTGTACGTTAAGACAGGAAGAGCAAATTGATTTATAGCTTGGATTTTGCTCTTAGATGTCAACTCTGTTTTCAGGATTAATTTAAGTCTTCTAAAGTATTCCTTACTAAGTTTTATTCACATTTGTTCATGTTTTATTGTTAATCATTTATCAATTCCCAAATGTTTATATGCTCCCTCTTGCTCAAGTTCTTTTATATCATATTCTTGTCCCAAACTGATGTTTTCCTGGTGCTGCAGTTTTCCTGCCTTAAAGATTGTTGTTGCACATTTATCAACACAGAATAACATTTTTATATCATCTGAAAAAGTTTTGACAACTTGCAGTTGTGTTTTCAGTTCCTCATCTAATGAGCTATACAGTTTTAAATCATCGACAAAGAGAAGATGAGAAGTCTTTACACTTTGTTGTTTTCTAGGAGCCAAATTATAGCCATGGCCCAAACTGTTAAATAGACAGCTTAATAGGTTAAGGGCAAGACAGAATAGCAATGGTAACAGTCACCCTGGAATATCCCCCTTTGAATTTTTATTCCTGGGATAATACTCTGTCCTTTATCATGGCTTAGTTGCTAAGTGGTCTGCCACTGTTTCATGATCACTGTAATGTAGTCAGTCAGTGTAGGGTGTATCTTATACATTTTTAAGCACTCTTTTATCCATGAATGTGAGATACTATCAAATGCTTTTTTGTAGTCAATCTATGCCATACTTAGATTCTTCCCCTTTCTACAGTTCTCCACTATGACTTTATTTAACAATAAATGATCCTTTGTTCCATATGACTTTATTTTATTGCCCTTTTGTTCTACTGCCATAATTGAGTTATCTTCCAAATAACTATAAACTCTGTTGGCATCAATTCCTGTGTATAGTTTATACATCGTTGGAAGGCAAGTTATTGGTCTATAATTTTTAGGGTAGTGTGCAGCTTCACTCTTAAGTAGGAGCATTGTTTTTCCTGTTGTTAGATAGGCTGCTGTCTGTTCAGGATGCGCATATAAATAGTTCTTACTCATGGCTAAATCTTCATGCAAAGATGTTAATACTGTTTACCAAATGTTAGGGGGTCTATATTAGAAAATTGAATTTCTAAATCGTGAACATTCACATGAGCGAAAATATAGGACCTTGAAAATGTTATTGTGGGGGGCGCTAAATATATATTCCAACTCCGAGATCATACTACAGTGAGGAAAAGGCAAATATTCCGATCTTAGCTGTACTGCGATAAAAATAAAACCTTCAAGGTCCTGCATTTTCACTCATGTTAGTGTTCGCTATTTAGAACATTCGATGTTCTAATATAAATCCAAGTTATGTACTGCATCTGAGCCTGGGGTTTTTCAGTTAGAAGCTTTTCTTAACTTTGTTTCCATCTCTCTGGCTGTTACTTCATCCCATTTCATATCCTGTACCTTTAAACTTCTTATTATTTCTTTTACTTCTATCCATTTAGCATATTTGTTATGTTCCACAGGATCTTCATAGATACTTCTCCAAAATGTATCTATTTCTTCTTTTTTTTTTTTTTGGCAGTCTTTCAATAGCTTTTACCTTGTTTCCCAATTCTCTATAAAACTGTTTGGGTCATCAATAAATTGCCTATTTTGTATTTTTCCTTTATATTTATCTGCCTATATTCTAAGTTTTTCTGCCAGTGCTGAGATTTTTAGTTTGTTATTTGCGATAGTACTGTTCTAATACTGCACATTGCTTTTATCACGTCTATCTTTCTTAGTATTTTTGTTGATCTGTTCCCTCTTCTATATTCTTCTAACAGTGAAGATTTCTTGTCTTAATTGCTTTATCTATTCGATACTTCCATGATGGTGTTCGATTTCTCCCCTTCCTTTCCCTCACTACCTTGTGCTGTTGTGGTAGAACTTTATCAGTTATTAATTTAGCTGCACAGTAATAGATCCTGTTTACTTCTGATATATTACATGGATCTCTAGGGACAGTCCTAATTACTGTAGTAATTTCTTTTATCAAGTTGCTGTCTTTTGGGGGTTTATTGACCTTCTGCAGTCCATTTCTTTCATTTATCTTAATATTTATATTTATATCTATTAAATCAAGAAACTCTTCTCTTAGCTCATTTTCTTCTAAACTGAGGGCACATTTTTTGTTTTCCATTTCCTGCAGGCATTCTATAGAAAGTTCTATAGCATCTTCCTGTGGCACATTCTCTTCAGTTTCATCATGTGTCATCCGTGCTCTGTCATATGGGAATTCATTGGCCTATCACTACTCAGCATTGACTGCATCAAAGTTTCCACATTTTCCAGTTCTTTCTTTTGCTATCTAGCTTCAAGTGAACGTGTATACCTGTTTCCCATGGAAGGCTCCAAAATATCTTCATATGACACCAATTGCTTCCTGTTCTACTGGTTTCCCCTTAATTTGGATAGCTATTGCTCTAGCCTGTTGTGGTGCTTCCTGAATTAGATTTTCTAAACTGAATCCTTCACTTCACAATTACCCTATAACCTCAGTTTCTATTTCTTTAAGTTCTCAGTTACTAATTTCCTTTTCTACTTTTCCCCTTTGTCTTCTTATTTTTTGTATTACAAAGTTTTCCATTTCCAGATTCCTTTGCCTGTATTTGTCTTCAAATATCTTTGGTGCTGCTCTTTTTCTGTTGGTTAGTTTTGCTTTCTCCTTTGCATAAATATTACACCATATTGAATCTCTTTTTCTTTCCATTGTCCATATTTCTTCTTCAGATGTCTCCTGATCTTCCTGCTTCTCCTTACTTTGGGGACTCACTCCATCATGCTGTGATGTAACCTGTGTTAGACCTTCCACACCAAATTCTTTACTTCGCAGGCTCTCCATAACTTCAGCTTCTATGTTTTTAACCTCTACTTTACAACTCTTTTTTTCTGCATTCCCTCTTTGTGATATTATTTTTTTATTGTGAAATTTTCTATAGCCACATACCTTTGTTTGTATTTCTCTTTGAATATCTTTGGGGCTGCCTTCTTTATATTGCTTAATTTGGCTTTCTCCTTTGCATAAATATTGTACCATATCAAATCTGTTTTTCTTTCCCATGTCCTTATTTCTTTTTTATACTTTTCAAAAATCTCTAGGTTTTGTTGTTTATACTTTAGGACTTCCTCAGAGGCTTTTTTTTCCAAATGGATCAACGTTTTTGATCTATACACTGTTTTTCACAAATCTGTTGTATTAATGAATATACATTTGTATTTGAACCTTCTGACAGTTTTTCTTTTAGAAATATTTTCTTTCCTCTAATTTCTCTCTTAATCATTTTGTATATCTTGTGTATGGAAATTCTAGGCTTTTTTGCATATTAGTACCAATACATAATTTCTTTCTTATCCTCAATAGTCCACTTTATTGTCTTTATGGCTCTTCTTTGGCCTATCAGTTTTTGTGATTTTTCTGGACTACTACTTCCTTTTACAACAGCGGGGCCATCCTCCCCATAGGCCTGGCCTGGCCCCATTGTAGGAACATTTCCATATTTTGAGGATTCTACACTGTCATCTTTTCCAGTGAATGTATTCACTAAGACTTGAGGATGAATTCAATTTCAGCAATAATACTCTCCTTTACTTGCTGACTTATAATCTCTCCATTCGGACCCTCATTTTTGTAATTTCTCCAAGCCTTTTAGGTTTCTAATACCATGACAGGAATGGACCCCATTCCTAAGTCAAAGAGCAATTAAAGTTCAAGAAATTAGTATTGCTTCAATCTTTAATGTCAGCCAGAAGTTCTCTTCGCAGTATCTGCAATGTGCCCAGTAATGACTCCTGAAATTCATATGGGGTTACACGTATTGGTAACATACAATACTTAATGTAAATGGAGATCAATGTATGTGTATATACCTTTAAGTAGCTATCCAAAGGATTGCACAAGTGTATAAATACTGAGTATGTGCGAGCCTGACTGCCATTTTGTAGTTAGCTGCTGAGATATAAGCATGTATGTATGAAGCTCTGTTAACTCATTTGTTCGTATTTAAAGATGCTGCTATCCATCCTGATGTGTTTGTATATATTAAAGCATCTAAATGAAACCCCAAGCCTTTTTGTTTTATGTATTAGAGATGAACAAGCGACATGGTGCCAGAAGTGGCATGTCTAAAAGGACATGGTGTCAGAAGAAGCACACGGAAGGGGTATGACGCTAGAGATGGCTTGGTTAAAATGACTAGAGGCACTTGCTTAGAGTTGGTGGAATATACAGCAGTGGACCATCCCAAAAATGTACATACTTTGTAAAACAAGTCAGAAACAATTTTGGATATTAAAACTTGCTCAGCACTATTTTTTTTCACATAATATGAAACGGGGCACAGAAATCTCTAAATAATATTTACATATATAGATACAGTATGTAAAATATTGATACAAATATTCAAATTACTACAGAAAATGTTTGAAATAAAATTTGAATTACATAAAACATATAAAATAAGGGGAAACAACTGGATTTTCACAAAGCATATATATTTTGTATTAAACAAAGATATGCAAGTTACCAGAACTATATAAAGTGTTCACATGTTTATGCAGTGTTCAATAAAGTTGTTTTGCAGAGTACAGCCATTATGGGGCATATTTCCCAGCTCACAGAACAGTTTCTTCATACATAATTACAAGGGCCATATTTTCAGTGTGTTTGTGCATACTTTGTGGGTATGGCAGATGGATTTCAAAAGCCCAGTGCACTTGTGTTTAATAGTAATATTGCATTTTCATACAAGCTGCATTTTCTGATAAAGATGACCATACAAAGGCATTTATTCTACTTAATCTTAGTTGGGTCAGAAGCTATTGAAAGGGAGCGGTCATTTGTGCATGCACCTGCTATCTATACATGGAGAGGAAAACCATCATATTGTTGTACTGGCTGAGTCAAGGGAGTACCCTGAGTGCTTAAAATGTAAATTTAGAGAAATGTGTAACCCCCAGACAAATGTTATTATGGAAAAGCACTATTTTACACAAGGGATCAAAAGTCTGATGAAACTTTTCAGCATATATAACTGACCTGAGAAATAAGGCTAAAACATGCAGATTTGGTGACTTAAGTGATGAGTTGATGAAGGGCAGTCTTGTGTGTGGTATAAAAGATGATGCTGTGAGAAAGATTTTGCTTCATGACAGTGATTTAGCTTTGAATAAGACCATTGAGATTCGTCAGATATACGAGCTTACAGAAAAGCGTACAAATATGCTTACAAATGAGAGCAGTTTTATAAGGCACAGTGATAAAGCTCTTGTTGATAGTATGGGTCTATATTACATTATCGAAAAGTAATTTAATCGAATGGGATTTTACATCAAAATGCCATTCATCGAGCTGTTTATACTGAGATTGTGGTACAGTGAAGATCGGAAAATTTGCCCTTTCCTCACTGTAGTGCAATCTTGGAGTTGGTATATATAATTAGTGGGGGGGACACCCCTCACACCCCCCCACAAGAGTTAATTTGATAAATGGCATCTTCGATGTAAGTGCTGTTTGATTAATTTACGTTTTGATTATGTAATATAGACCCAATAGTATGCAGCATGTGGTTAAAAGAAACATGCCCAAGCACATGACAGCTGTAACTCCTGTGGCACCTACTAGTAAACCCCAAAACTTTCTAGCACATTCCAGACTTCACACAGCCTCAGTGAAGCATAAGAGTGAGTCAGCAAGCTCAGTGCATGGGCCCCTGCCCAGTTTCATTGTCAACTGTCATAACTGTAATGGAAATCATGAATCTAAAAGGGAGAAATGTTTAGCTTTTGTTAAGCAATGCCACAAATGTAATAAATGGAATAATTTCAAAAGATTTTGTAAATGAAAAGGCCTTCATTCTTTCACTAAAAGGGAACATTTTAAGAAACAAGTTGATCAATTAGAGAGTGGCAACCCTACACTTTATGTTGATGGTGTGTCAGTGCTTCATGAAACAGTTAATGCAGTAGATTTAAGGGCAAAGAATAAAGTATTTTGTACGTTCAGATAAATGGCAAAACCATTGAGCTCAAAGTTGACACAGGTTCTAAGTGCAATGTTATGTCTGCAGAAACATTTGCTAGAGTGTACAAAGGTAACATGCTTGATATGGCAAAGTGTGCAAAACTTGTTGCTACGGATGTGAAGAAATTCAAGCTGAAGGCTCAGTAGTGCTTTCATGTTACTTCCAGCAGAGTGGAAGAAGCTACGACTTATTATTTTATGTGGTCAAGAGGCACGTTCAGTCATTATTAGGGCTCAGAGACTGTTTGAAAATGGGACTGCTTTTATTCAATAAGGAAGTCCACCATATTAGCTTAAAAGACCCCTACTCTACTTTTGCCCAGTACATTTTTTCTACCTATGCTGATCTTTTCCAAGACAAACTAGACAGACATCCAGTTGTGTACTCCATGAAGATAGACCCAGAGGTCAGTCCAGTTATCAGTCCAGCATGTAAAGTTCCAGTAGCCATGCAGGACAGAGTCAAAGCCGAGTTAGATAAAATGGTGCTACAAGATGTAATTTGTCCAGTGGAAACTCCAACTGAATGGGTATCTTACATGGTGGTAGCTCATAAGCAAAGCTCAAATGACATCAGTATATGTATTGACCACGAGATTTGAACAAAGCACTGAAAAGACCTCATCGTCCAATGTACACAGTCAAAGAAGTAGCTGCCTTGATCCCAAATGTCACTATTTTTTTCAGTCTTAGATGCAAAGAGTTCATTTTGGCAAATTCAGCTTAACAGAAAATACTCATTGCTTACTACAGTATATTCAATACTCCATTTGGTAGGTACTGATTTTTGAGAATGCCATTTGGGATAAATTCTGCAAGTGAAATCTTTCAATGTGCAATGGAGCTAATTTTTTCTGAGTATCCTTGTGCTATCATAGTAGATGGCATACTGGTATGAGGTTGTGATGAAGCAGAACATGACAGAAACCTCAGAAAAGTTCTAGAAAGGGCCCAACAAGTGAATATTAAGTTCAATCCACACAAATGCAAATTCAGGTTACAAGAAGATCCATATCTTGGTCATTTATTGACTAGTACAGGCCTATGACAAGACCCTTCAAAACAAACAGCCATTCTCGAGATGCCAGCTCCAGACAATGTTCAAAATCTGCAACGTTTTCTTGGCATGGTCAACTACCTAGGCAAGTTCATTCCAGACTTGAGCCATCTTTCAGCACCACTCAGAGAGCTGAGACATTAAGATGTATCCTGGTCTTGGTTAGAGCAACACCAAAGAGCATTTGATGTCCTGAAACAGAGAATTGCTAGTCCACCTATGCCCAGATACTATGATGTTTACAAACCAGTTACACTTTCTTGTGATGCATCAAAATTTGGTCTTGGTACAGTCATTCTACAAGAGGATCAAACTGTTGCCTATGCATTGAGAACTCTTACCCGAACTGCAATGTAGTATGCCCAGATTGAGAAGGAGCTTTTGGCAACTGTGTTTGCATGTTCGAAGTTCCATGATTATATTTACCAGATCAAAACAGACCACCAACCATTAGTCACAATCCAGAGAAAGCCAATGCATTCAGCTCCAGCCAGACTGCAATGTATGATGCTGAGATTGCAAAAGTATAATTTAAATCTTGTCTACGAGAAAGGCAAACTTCTTTATCTTGCTGATACAGTATCCAGACCACCCAGAAATACCACTGAACAGAATGAAAATCAAGGTTCTCAATTGACTGATGAGTTTGAAGTTATGGAAATGAGAAATTTTTCTTCCACACATGTTGATGAGCTGAGAGATCACACAACCACAGATTTAGTAATAAAAAGGCTCAGACACTTTATCAATCAAAGATGAGATTTTCTCTGACAAAGGTATCATTATGAAAGCTCCAAAAGTAATTGTTCCAAAGTCCTTCCACATTACTATCATGCATCATGGTCACCCAGGAACCAAATCTACCAAAAGAAGGGTGAGAGAACTAGTATTTTGGCCTTCTATGTCACAAGACATTGAGAGAGCACTTTCATCTTGATCAATACATAATAGTACAAAGTCTCATCTTCAGAACGAACCATTTTAGCTTAACCAGATTCTGGAACTACCTTGGTCGACAGTATCGATCAATATTGTCGAGTGGAATGGTCAACATAATTTGTTGTTAGTAGACTCTTACTCCATTTGGTTTAAAAGTGACTTACTTCCTAACCTAGCATCCAGTACAGTCATTACTAAGATGAAACATCATTTTGCTGTTCATGGAAGTCCGCACAAAGTTATTTCTGACAATGGCATGCAGTTTACAAGCCAACAGTTCAAAAGATTTGCTGAAGAATGGGACTTTACTCATGTCACAAGTAGTCCAGAGTATCCGCAGTCAAATGGTTTGGCAGAATGTGTAGTGCAAAGTGCAAAGCAGTTACTTGAGAAGTCTAAATGAGACAATAGTGACGTTTTCCTGAATCTCTTGAATCTCAGAAATGTTCCTCCTGATAAACATTTTGGTTCACCTGTTCAGAGACTTCTGTCGAGAGAAACCAGAACCACATTACTAATCAGTAGTCAATTTTTGGTTCCACGTGTCAAGAACAACAGATCAGTGAAAGCCAATCTGTTGAAGAAGCACCTATCCCAGAAGTCCTACTATGATAAGACCAGTAAACCGCTCAATCCATTACAAGAGGGAGAAGTGATAAGGATGCAAATGTCCAAAGGTTATGATCGGATTGGTGTCATGAAGAATATTAGTTCAGAGCTGAGACTGTATATTGTAGAATCAGAAGGAGCAATTTTTAGCTGTAATCAGAAACATTTGAGACTACTGTCTGAGCCTATGCCACAGCAGATAGCCTGTGAGAAAGACTCTTTATCTCAATGTGAGCTGTCTGGTGTTTCCATTTCAGAGGAAGTTCCATAGGACATTCATGTTCTTGTGATGAATCCAGAAGCTCATGATACCAGTTGTGCACCGCAGACTGTCCCTGTTGCTAAATCTAGTCCCAACTGTTATGTTTTGAGATATGGTCGAACCTGTAAACCCTATAGCAGATATGAAGCATCTTGGACATGAACATTGTATTTTGTTTGTAATGTATATAGCAATGCATGCCTAATTCTGATACTGTCTTCCATAAAGGACAATCTTTTTTAAGATGGAGGATGTAGCTCAATGTATATGTATATACCTTTAAGAAGCTATCCAAGTGCACAAGTGTATAAATACTGAGCGTGTGCGAGCCTCACTACCATTTTGTAGTTAACTGTTGAGATATACGCATGTATGTTTGTAAGCCCTGTTTGTTAACTAGTTTGGTCATATTTAAAGATGCTGCCATCCATCCTGATGAGTTTGTATATATTAAAGCATCTGAAAGAAACCCCAAGCCTTCTTGTTTTATATATTAGAGACCACTACATTTATTCCTTTGCCTTGTGGGATGTCTTTCTGAAATAGTTGCACTTTCTACCTGTGAATATTTCAGTGTATATCTTGTCTGTTCTTGTTTCATCTGGTGCTGGTATTTAGTCATCTTTGGGCAGTTGGTTGATGGAAAGCATATAAACAGCAAACCACATGGAGAGAAATTTAAACTTCAGTATCCTATATCGTGACAGCAAACATTACAAGCAAGAAAGAAACAGTCTAAGAATTCTTATTGGCATACATATTTTATTAAATATTTTGATTGTTTGTTATATAATGTTTAGCTGATTCACAATGCAAACAAATGAGTTTTTGAAAAAATGTACGTGTGTATACATATATATATATATATATATATATATATATATATATATATATACAGATATATATATATATATATATATATATATATATATATATATATATATATATATATGGATCTACATTTTTAAATCGAAAGTACAGTTCATTGAACCGTACTTCCTCTAACTTACTTCCGCGAAAGTGCATTCCATCGAAAATTCACCTTTTGGAATAAAAAAACAAAAACTAACTAAAAAAGTAAAATAACACACTAAACAGTGTTATGCAGGGGGGCAAGCCCCCCTGCACCCCTCACACCCCCCCTACATTAATATTCTCACTCCGAGATCGCACTACAGTGGGGAAAAGGGAATATTCCCTTACCCCCACTATACTACGATCTCAACAAAACTTTCCTTAGTTGTACATCAACAGTATACGTTGATGTAAAACTAAGGCAACATGCAAACTGCATGTTTTTCTTTTTATTTGTTTACTTTAGCGAAAGTGCATGTTCGACAAAATGCACTTTCGCTAAAGTAATTTTGACAAAGTATAGTTCGATGAACCGTACTGTTGATAAAACAGATGGGATCCATATATATATATATATATATATATATATATATATAGTTTTCCAGAAATGCTGCGTACTTTATTGCTTTATTGCCGACAAAAATTAAAGCTGCAGATCTATTCAACACAAGGACTCAATACCAGTTCTCTTCTCAAATTACTCAGGTACTAACATTAGCAGTATTTCAAATAATTACAGAATAATTAACACAGAACTCTGTATACTAAATATCTTGCACCTACAATCCCTTAAATAATGTTTTGTCTGTTTTCATCAAGCACCACTGAAGGATATCTAGAATATAGAAGTAGAATTCTTACAATGTATGCTTCAGAGGTGTAAATATAAATATGGTTATACCTTAAACACATTATACTTGTAAAGAAAACTAAAAATAATGTTACAAATCTCTGCTAAAGCATATAACGGTCCTTGGTATCCAGCATTGTACACCCATATATCATGCTTATTTTCTTTACTTTGTAATGATCACCAATAATAAACAGTCACTTGGAAGACACTCTGTAAATTGCCTTGTGTGTTGTAGTTTCATCATATATGTCCTGCCTCGACTAGTCTGTGGATGGGAATTCATGCGTAAACACTGTCAAAAATAAGGTGGTTCTTGTGCAGAGATCTCCAGACTGAGAATCAGAGCCTCTGGCTAATTAAATTTGTAGATTACTGATACCCATACCCTCCAACAAGAACTAACACTTGTAAAATACCTGATGTAGTGGATATGGACTCAAATTAAATGTGAAAAGTATTACATTTGGTTGACAGCCGCTAGCATCACATTTGGTGGACATCCCCTTCCTTCGACATACAGTATTGGTAATACCTCACTACAATGTAAAAATGGAGATAGAGACCTTAGAATGTGGGTTGATAATTTCCTCTGTTTTAATCATCATGTGACATCAGTAATCAGAAAATCTTTCTACTCAGCACAGCTGATTGCCAAGGAACTATCTAGATATAAAGAGATCATTGTTCCCTTATATTCAACACTGATATGTGCAGTTATTGAGTATAACTACACCAGTTTAGTAATTGTTAAAATTCATATGATTCTTTACACAAACTGTATTTATTTTAATTGTATTTGAGTGTAGAGTGTATCAGTTAATTTTATTTTTATAAAAGAAAATTGTATTTTAGTTTTACACAAGTTTAAAGTTTTAAACAAGTTCAGATGTTTAATGAAATAGAACAGCTTGTTCTGGTTATATTTTGCGCTATTTAATATTAGTGTAGAAGCAGTTAATTTTAGTTTTACGCAAGTTCAAAGTTTGGTACAAGTTCAAATGTTAATATAAATAAAACATTATTGTTCTGGTTATATTTTGTGTTTAATATTTTGTCTGTTCTTCAATTTGCGTTTAAAAGTTGGTATCCCACAATTCCATTGGAGTGGATGGGGTTACATAATCATGTATGCAAAGTGTATGTTAATCCGCATACAGATTTTTGGACAGTTATACCTATTTTTCATGGGCCTTTGTCCAGATTTTTAAAGATTCCAGGTTGAAAGGTATGGCAAACATGCAATCCACTGATGTACATTTGGGCTCAGTACGCCTGTCATGTGTGCTATGTGTAGTCTGGTGTATCTATGTGGATTGCATTCAATACAACTTATGAGTCACAGCAGAGCTTATATTAGATTGCATCCTTCACAGCAGTTCTTTCATGTGCATCATTTTACTCTCTGCAGTGCTGTGCATGCTAGTTTACCCTGCAGCTACAAATACAGTAAACACATCTGACAAACATTGTGACAAAATAGTGGAATGGCACAGCAGGATCCCACAGTCCCCAATGTGCAACAACTGCCAATGGTAGTGACTCCTCTGCATTCTCCAGTTGTACCATAGACAGACATCCCTCTCAACTACATGATATGCAACTTGATAAAAACAGGGGCATCTATGCTGTTTTTTTCTAGTGAATATTGCAGCACATGTCCTTGGGTCATCAAGGTACCAGAACTACCACAGCAGGATATCAAACATGAGCTCCATCATTTCCCATATCATTTACATGTTTGGTTATAAGTTTAGTGTACCATTGGGGATGTCATATTAGAGTCATCAGCCAGGTATGCAGTGAGTAGGCAACATTTTATGCAAAATGCATAGAGATCATGGTTAAGACATTGTGCAGTATTACTGACATTACTGTTTTATTGCACATGCGTATGGACTGGTACAAGTTTTATTAACCAGATAAGCAAAATGGTCCAAAGACCCTTCTCAGTCATGATCTGGGCCGCTAGGGCAAGGATAATTACAAGCAAAGAATAGATCACATACAAAAAAAACCATGAAGTGCAGTACAAACAGCAGACAGTTACATCAGTATTACAGTAAAATATACTTATAGTTGCAAAAGAAAATGTACAAAATATTAAGCATATTTATGTTTTACGAAAGTATAGAGGGAGATAATTTAGTACTAATGTGATGGATCCACACAGTCTACCTGGATTTTGTTATGCCTCGAGCCACATACCACTGTGTATGTTTAATTATCTACCTCACTATATGCTGCTAATATTGTAACAATACAATGTGCTTAAGAGCAGGCCTTGCTCACTGATTACTGGTATAACTAAACTTTTGTTGACCTGTATCAGCCTAAAAAATGTTTACCAGAATATGGGGGATTCCAATGAGGAACATTTTGTGAGCTAACTGTTCTTTGGAAAAGGGAAGGAAGGCATAAGACCAAACATAACAAGACTTGTTTATAACTTAGAAAATTATCTGTAATTTTCTAAAATATTCCATCAACTCATGATAAGCTTGTGGTCTATATGTCATTAGTTGAACCTATTGACCTTATTGTTTGTTCAAGACTATAAAAAGCTCAAAGGCTAAAATGGAAATCATCATCATCCGGATTTAATCACAGTACCAGCTTGAACTGAGCATAGAGACATTTTGCCAGCGTCGGCCTTGCCTTGACTGAACAGATAGCTGCACTGGATAGGATTAAAGTCTCCCTATCAGTGGCAAAAATTATTTTGTTTATGCATATGCTTGTAAGTACATGATTTATTAGTCTTTTTTTGTTTATCTAGTAAGTTTTTGTTTAATAAATTAAGTTTGAGCCTTGGTGTCTTGTGTCATTTCTAATCCTGTATTAACCTCAGACTTTAAAGTAATGGACTAGTTCATTTGGCGCAGTGAGCAGGGTCTGAGGTTTGCAGTGGAAATGTCACAACAACAATCAATGTTTTCTTCTTTAAAACATATAGGCATAGGCAAGAAGGATGTTGTGTCAGGTATCCCAAATAAGGTGGGCGTTGGTACTCTGATGCCAGCATTGTTTGGGAAATGGGATCCTCTTGCTAAGGTATTAAGTCAAGTTTCACCCCCTCCTTTCCCAAAACCTTTGCAAGAAAGACCTAAGGCAGACCCTGATAGTCTAGCTAAGGCCCTATCAGAGCTAAAATTGGATGATAAGGGGAAAAAGGTGAAAGAAGGGGTGGGAGCAGCCGGATGGCTGTTCTTTGAGGCAATTCAGGAATTAGATAGAGATGTAGAGAAACTAAAAGAAAAAGTCCTAGAGTTAGAAGAGCAATGTAAAGAACACACACATACACACAGATTAGATAGAGATGCCTTGGAGAAGGCAAATATGACACTTGCTAAAGTAGGAGAGGAAGCTGAACACTGGAAATCTAATTCAGTGACTCTAGCTACTTGAATAATTCAACAGCGTAGACAACGAAATGGAAGAAAACTACACCGCCCGCCCTCAAGGCCCCGGGTTCGTGCTTTGCTGTGTAAGGCAGAGTTTAACCCTGAGAAGTGGGAAGGTGATCTTCTCTCAACTGATGAGGGTGATAGTGATTTTAAAATAGTAAATTCCCCAACAGTGGAGGCATGTCCAGTTATTGAGAGAAAGGGACAGTACACTGGGTGGGCAGTGCCACAACAATGGGTTAAGGTGCAGAGTTATACCCAAGCTGAATTATTCAATGTAATCCAAATCTATAAGCAAAAGCCAGTGGAAACTGTTTTAGCATGGTTTCTTTGGGTTTGGGACACAGGGGGAGAAGCAGTGTCTCTAAATGCTGAAGAGATGCACCAATGTGCATGCTTGGTGTTCCACCCACATTTAAAGCAAATAGTAAACAATGTGAACCAAGATGATCCCCAGGTAAATACACTGGCAGTGCGGTTAGCCACAGCTTTCCAAGCTGCTTGGCCTGACAATACAGCAGTAGCTGATGAACATAAGCCATGAAAAACAATAGCAGAGACAATACAGCAGTTAAGCGAAATAGCTATGTTGGCTGCCATTTATTCATTGGAATTAAAGAATGGGGCAGTAGTGCTTCCGAAAGGACCAGATGCACAAATAATGACCAGCAATATGAGAAGTAAATTGATCAGAAATGCACCATAGTGGTGGAAAGGGCAGCTGATGGCAGCCCTAGCAGGCTGTGTAGGTCAGCAGGTATGGGATGTAATAGTTACTTTAAATCAAATGGCAGAATTAGTGGAAAAAAAGAACAGAGAATAGCTAGAAAATCAAATGCAGAAAAGCCAAAGAATAAATCTGGTAAAAAAGTAACAAGAAAGCAAATGTTTTTGGATCCATTAAGGTGGGGTAGAAGTTGCAAAAATAGATGGGATAATTAGTGGAAAAAAAAGAACAGAGAATAGCTAGAAAATCAAATGCAGAAAAATCAAAGAATAAATCTGGTAAAAAAGTAACAAAAAAGCAAATGTTTTTGGATCCATTAAGGTGGGGGTAGAAATTGCAGAAATAGATCGGATAGCTACTGAGGAATTATATAAAAAATGGAAACAAAAACAAAAAGAGAAAGGCTCAAGCTCTACAGGCAAAAAACAAACCCCTACAAAAAGTCCAACCAGAAGTACCACTGAAGGGATGGTAGGGTGGAATCAATTATATCCTGACATCCCTACTGATGAGGAGTTAGCACAGTGGCAAAAGGGAGAATTCAGTGATGAGAGAGATTGGGGAGAAAAGGAATGGAGAACCCCGGTTGAAAAAACAGAGACAAATTGACTAGTAGGTGGGTCCCCAATAGCTAGGGGTATGGTAAGAGGAATTACACCTGGGGACCGATGCCCATACGTACCTCTTACCATTTTTTGGAGGGGAGGGCCACAACATGTAATGGCTGTGGTAGGCACAGGATCAGAAATAACCATTTTTGCAGGCAACCCCCATAAATTTTGTGGACAATGTGTAGAGATCGATGGTTATGGGGGGGGCAAAAACACTAGGTACCAAAACCAAGGTTAATATAGCTTTTGAGGATGGTGTTCCTATTTTCATTGAAGCAGTAATAGCTTCTGTACCTGAACACATTTTAAGAATAGATGTGTTGAAAGGTAGAACTTTGGAAACCACTGTAGGGCCATTTAGGTTTGGAGTGCGGCATTGTTCAGTCGACGCAGTTAAGGCTGTAGTCTGAGGTAATGCTAAGTGGGAACCACTTTATATTCCCACACCTAAAACAATAGTAAACATCAAACAGTATTGTATCCCAGGTGGGCATGCCGAGATCACAGAAATGATCCAAGAACTGCTTTAGGTTGGCATACTTGAGCCAATTGTGAGTCCATTCAACAGTCCGGTGTGGCCGGTAAAGAAACCTGATGGGTCATGGTGGATGACCATAGATTATCGAGCTCTGAACAAGGTGGCTCCACCTTTAGTGGCAGCTGTTCCAGATATTGTTACAATTGTGGAAAGATTGTCTTTATCTGCTGGGCCATATCATGCACTTTCGGACTTAGCAAATGCTTTCTTCTCCATTCCAATAGCAGAAGAAAGCAGAGCCAAATTTGCTTTTACTTGGGAGGGGAGACAGTACACCTTCCAAGTATTACCACAGGGATATCTGCACAGCTCTACCCTGTGTCATGGACTGGTGGCTAGAGATCTAGCCAAATTACAACTGGACAAAGTGACTATTTTTCATAATTCAGCACTTTCAGAGGAGAGGGTGGGCTATAAATGAAAATAAAATACAACAAGGAACATCAGTAAAATTCCTTGGTATGATTTGGAATGGAGAAAAAAGAAAAATTCCTGCAGCGGCACTAGAAAGTATTCAGAAAATTGCAGTCCCAAAAATGAAACAGCAGGCACAGACCTTCTTGAGAGTAATGGGCTTTTGCAGGGCATTTGTACCTCATATTGGACTGATTTTGTGGCCCATTCACTATGTAACAAGGAAAAAGTGTGACTTTCAATGGGGTCCCTAGCAGCAAACAGCTTTCGAAGAAGCAAAAAAGCCTTACAGCAGAGTGTGTGGCTGGGCCCAATTGATCCACAGCAACCCTTTATCTTGAAGGTAACTGTTGCCAATAATGTTATGTCTTGGGGACTATGGCAGAAGGATGACACTGGGAAAAAGAGCCCATTGGGATTTTGGTCCAAATCCCTAACTGGAGTGCAGGTTAGATATAGCCCCCTTGAGCAACATGTGCTGGCAGTGTACACAGCATTGATTCATATGGAAGAAATAACTAAACAACAAACAGTGACAGTTAAGATAGACTACCCAATCCAGGGGTGGTTACGAGATAATAATTTAATGAAAACTCTAATAGCACAGTCTTCATCGGTACAAAAATGGAAATGGTATTTACAGGAAAGGGCCAACATCGTACCTGGAGTATCTCAAGTACAACAACAGTTGGCTGTACTGGTAATTTTGGATGATGCTGATGCAATAGAACAACAGCGACATGAGCTTCCAAAGTCACCAATCATTGAAGCATCACCATTTGATAATTTAACTGCAAAAAAACAAAAACATGCATGGTTTACTGATGGTTCTGCTAAAATTGGATCAAATGGCAGAACCTGGATGGCGGTGGCTTATTGTCCACAAACAGAAACCGTGTTGTCTGATGAAGGTACTGCTGGTTCAAATAATCAGGCAGAATTACATGCTGTTACCCTAGTCATTGATAGTTTATCACCTGGAGATGAAGCGTACATCTATACTGACAACTGGGCAGTTTTTAAAGGACGGACAACCTGGTTACCTGCCTGGCAACAACAGAATTGGAAGATCCATGGCAGACCTCTGTGGGGAGACTCAGAAGATTGGCAATGGATTTGGGGAAAAGCTCAGCAATGCAAAATCAGTGTTGGACATGTAGATGCCCATGCATCACTTGTGACAAATGAAAGGAGGCATAATCAGCAGGTAGACAAAATGGCTGTGGTGCATGTTTCCAAAGAGAAGATTAAAAGTGCTAGTATGGTAAAATGGGCCCATGATCAGAGTGGGCACTTGGAAAGAGATGCAACAATAAAATGGGCACAAAGGCACAGTATGCAGTTAAATAAGGAAATAACTACAGATGTTATAAAGCAGTGTGAAATCTGCCAAAGAAATAAACGAAAGCAACTGCAGGCAGAACCATGTGGACACATTCACCGAGGCAGTCATTCAGCAGAAATCTGGCAAATAGACTTTATTGGTCCTTTACCACTGGATCAAAATCAGCAATACTGCCTAACGATGGTGGACACTTTTTCAGAATTACTGATGGTGTCGCCATGCAAAAAGGCATACCAACAAGCAATGTTAAAAGGATTGAATAAATTATGTGTGACATATGGAATTCCTAGTAAAATCTAAAGTGACCAAGGCAGTCACTTTACCGGAGCAGAAGTTCAAGAATGGGCAAAGGAAAATGGAGTTCGATGGGTGCTGCATATCCCATATCATCCTCAAGCTGCTGGTTTGATTAAAAGGTATAATGGGGTCCTTAAAAAACAAATCCAAAAGAATACAAGTGATGAAACGTTATGAGGCTGGGCAAAGGTATTAGAATTAGCTGTGAGCCAGCTGAATAATAGGCCTCAAAAGCATCAAAGAACCCCTTTGCAAATGCATATGAATAACATTCGGTCCAACTGTTGTATTTTAAAATTAGAAAAGCTGAACCCAAATGCCATATACCCTCTTTTGACAAATGCTGATCAAACTCAGTTCTGGCTATGCACATTGACTGAATAAAGAATGCTAGCACAAAATATAGTGTTAGTTGAGATGGGTTGGAAACTCTATCTCCCAAGAAATTGGCACCGGGGGCAAAAAGGACTATTAGGGGAAATTTGGAAGGTTTTTACATTATGGGAGCCAGAACGGGAAGTGATAGCAAAGGCTATCAATTTAGATAACAAGACACAGATGATTAAAAAAAGACAACCTTTAGTAGAAATTTGTATGCATCAAGACGCTATTATTTTGCTACAAGACTGTGATACTAAACCAAGCAAATGGCTGGGAATGAGAGTTATAGTGACCACGCCCAATCAGTCAAACGAACATGGGACAGTGATTTGTGATGGACCTGGTGATACTGTTTTAGTATTACTTGATTCTGTTAAACAACCATTGTACTTTCCTCTCCATAAATTATTGCCACTGTTTGGGAAGGTGCCAACCGTTTCCGACGACAACACTTAGATGGGCCATATGACTGTCTTAATCCTATCCCTCTATTTGATGAGGAAGATGTTGCAAATCTAACGGCAGACTGTAACTTTTACTGGAAATTGGGGAATGATCTATATGCGGTGACACGAAAAACCTGCCCTAACTTGGAGCATCACTCAGATGGAAAACATCACAACTGTATGCAGACTAAACTGTGATAGACATCCTGAAAAGTGTTCTTCCAACCCTTTTGGAGGTTTATACCAAAAACTAAATGAGTCAGGATTTCCACTGGCCAAGTCACCATTAGATTCCTCCTGCATAGCTGAATTTCAAAGGAGAAATGACACAGCGGAGACCCTATCAAGTTTGGAGATATATGCCATAGACAATAGTTCAACTGTATTTGATGGTTTGGGACATGTGGTAAGGTATACAAGTGGATGTAAAACTGTAAGTAGCGCTAGAGTTATACAACATATTAAAATGATAATTAACATGACAGCAGTTGATATCACTACCAGATATCCGCATTGTAAAATTATGGCCAGTTAATCCCTTGCATATCAAATATAAACATTACAAATATAAAAGGAATAAACGTGATGTTACAGGTATTCTTGGTACTGCACTAGGTGCAGTCGGAACAGGGACTGGATTCTTAAACAGTGTAGATATAGATACCCTACGTAGCAAATTGGGCCATTTGGGTACTGACCTAAATATGGCCTTTAAGCTACTAGCAGATCATGATCCCAAACAGAGACAAAAAACAGTAGACAGTATTTTAGCTCAAACTGTCATATGGAGGTGGATTAAACATGCTAATACATATACAAAACAGATTTTAAATAACCTCACAACAGAAGTAAATCAAACCTTTTTGTATTCTATCTCAATTGGCTGCTAATCAACAGTATTTGCAATTTACTCAAACTTGGGGGGGCTAAAAAGGCAGCCCACTGGCAAAGGGAACTGCAACTATATCATTGGTTAAAGCCAATAGACTTTGCATGTGAAAATAAGTCTTGTATACTGATTTTTGACTATCTTGCTAGTAAAAAAGGAACAAAGCAGGTCTGTCCATTTGTTACGTTGCCCTTGCAATTTGGAAATAATTGGTGGGTACCTCAAATTGAGTCCACTTTGATTAATTATAATGATGTACCCATTGATTTGGCAGGTTGTGAGACCTGGCCCCAGGGGTGGGTATGCATGATGGCGAAAAGGAAGCCTCACCCATGCTTACATAATGGAACTGGGGAATGCACCTAGCACAGGTATGTGGTAAATGGTACGGACATCTACCAACTAAATGATACCACAGTTTGTGTGATATCCTCCTGTAAATTAGCTTGGAGTGATGGGATAATCACAAACGGTGGAGTATACTGTAAAAGTAATATCCATGCAATTATTGATTTTTGTACTGGAAAACTTATTAGATTGACTAGATGGATGGACATCACATTTAATGCTAGCTTAGAACCATTACACACTTTTAGATGGCCATCTCTAGTCCACCCGGACATTCTACAGATTAAGCAGAAAGAACAAATAGTGTTGCAACTATTAAATAAAACATTAAATGATATGCATCAAACAGTGATTAAAATGATTAAAAATAAAGGTACCATTGTAAAAATTGCAAATGAAATACAGGATATAACTGTTTCACACTTGTATAATAGTTTTATGTGGTTATCTAAAGCTTCAGTGTGGTTTAATATGTTTTTGCATCCCTTACTATTGACCACAGTAGTTTCAGTGTTATTTTACTTAGTGTCATGCTGCATTTACTGTAAAGTAATGAAAAATACAAATTAATGTTGTCAGTTTTAACTCTCATAAGAGATACGCAGCATACGTTGCTCGATGCAAGGGGTGGTCTGTGATGGATCCACACAGTCTACCTGTTTTTTGTTATGCCTCGAGCCACATACCACTGTGTATGTTTAATTATCTACCTCACTATATGCTGCTAATATTGTAACAATACAATATGCTTAAGAGCAGGCCTTGCTCACTGATTACTGGTATAACTAAACTTTTGTTGACCTGTATCAGCCTAAAAATGTTTACCAGAATATGGGGGATTCCAATGAAGAACTATATCACAAGTTTGTGAGCTAACTGTTCTTTGGAAAAGGGAAGTAAGGCATAAGACCAGACATTACAGGACTTGTTTACAACTTAGAAAATGATCTGTAATTTTCTAAAATATTCCATCAACTCATGATAAGCTTGTGATCTATATGTCATTAGTTGAACCTATTGACCTTATTGTTTGTTCAAGACTATAAAAAGCTCAAAGGCTAAAATGGAAATCATCATCATCCAAATTTAATCACAGTACCAGCCTGAACTGAGCATAGAGACATTTTGCCAGTGTCGGCCTTGCCTTGACTGAACAGATAGCTGCACTGGATAGGATTAAAATCTCCCTATCAGTGGCAAAAATTATTTTGTTTATGCATATGCTTGTAAGTACATGATTTATTAGTCTTTTTCTGTTTATCTAGTAAGTTTTTGTTTAATAAATTGTTAAGTTTGAGCCTTGGTGTCTTGTGTCATTTCTAATCCTGTATTAACCTCAGACTTTAAAGTAACGGACAAGTTCAACTAGCTATATATATATATATATATATATATATATATATATATATATATATATATATATATAAAAAACTTGCTTACGTGCTAATGTTAAAGAAGGCAATGTGCACAAATTATAAGAATGGAAGCATAATTAGAAGGTTGGACAGTATTTTGTAAGACCCCTGTAAAAATCACACCAATACATTCTGTTTTAAAATCGGAATGCAAAACATAAATTCATTTGGCAAAATGCAAGGGATAAAACACCATGTCATTATCCTAAAACATTTACAGATGTTCTGTTTAAGTAGATAGTCTCTTCATGTTTTTTTGAAATATATACATTCTCAAAAGTTCCTAATATTCTCTGGAATATTATTCCATACATCAGATAATATATGATATTCATACAGCAGCTGTCTACATGATATCCCTGTGGTACATAGTCCTGGTTAAATATCAGATACAAACCACTCATGTGTCATAAGATTGCTTTGTGGACACTCCCAAGGTTCTTGCATGACATGCTTTTGATGACTGAATTGTCATTTTAAGTTACAAGGCACATTGATGGAAGGAAGCCCTGAATATTTCATATCTGTTTTCATTGTGAAGTACACTTGGTTATATTGGTGCATTCTATGCCAATGAGTATCACAATCAGTCCTGTTGACATCTGAAATGCTTGGACAATGGTTGCTAATTCATAGGTTTTCTATGTCATGATGCCTCCTCCATGTGCCTCACTATGAAGGAAAGGACTGCATACCATTTCTATCCAATGAATTAGTAAGATATGCCTAATACAAATACATTTCCTGTTGGCCACTGATGTGGAAAGCTGCTCGAACATTAGGAAATAGAGGAGTAGGTCAGTCTTGCAGCAACCTGTCCAGCATAGTCCTTGTCTCCCTCTTCTGTACAAGAATGTCATGGTCATGCAGCATTGCTGGGTTATATTTTGTACAGAACTGCTGACTCACCATAGACTGGAGGTGTGTGCAGCACCTGTATCCATTGCTTGTCTTTTATTCACTGCTGTCAGTGATATAGCACTTATACTCCTACCTGCATGTCCTTATTACTGTTCATGGCTGCTCATGACAATTTATCAGAGTGTATTATTTTACTGGAAGTTAACAGTTGCAGGGTTTTATGAATTAGGTGCAGCATAATGACATACCAATTCCATAACTCTGTTCCAGTATAACTTACTTATGGCCAAATATCATGATATGGCCTAGTTTCATGGATTGAAAATGTGTTATGTGATGAATTATGTGCTTAAAACAACTTTACACTGCACTATGATGCTTCATGTATTTTTTTAATTTTTGTGAATCCTAGGGATTTTGTACACACCAGTCATTGTTGTAAAACTTATTGCTAACACAGTCTTCCTGTCTTTTTATTAACTGTTAAAATGTATATGTAAATTAATGTTATATTTGACTCAAACAGTATTTAACTTGAGATTCTGTTATCCTTTAGCTAAGATAACTCTCTTAGCATTATAAATCTACAAAACAAAGTTTCCATGTTTTTCATTATTTATAAGATCCCAGTACATATGATGAAATTAAAAGAGTTTAAGAGTTACCTTATGGAACAAATCAAGGATTTTTTTATCTTTGAATTATAATGATTAGGCTAGTAAAGTCATACTATGGGACTCCTTAAAAATTCATATTAAAGGTAGAATGCAAAGGTGGGATAGTAATAAAATGAATGAATGGGATAAAGAGTTGTTAGAAATACAAAGTGAGGTTTGAACAACAAACAAAAAAACTCGTTAATACTGAAATCATTAAAAATAATGACAAAATATAATAGAGCTTTAATGCATAAAGTGGAAATAGTTTTAGAAAAAAATAAAATTGCATAGTTATGTGATGACTTCAAAAAATCTACATAGATTAGCAAATAGAAGTAAGATGTTAAGCAAAAAGGCATAGGTCAATAATATCTGAAATCCTCACACTAATAAGCTTACTTCAGATATAGAGGAAATACTTAATATTAAAAAAAAATCCATGAGGATCTTAATAAAATAAAAGTAATAATCCTGATGATTACAAAAATTGACTGTTATTTAAAGAAAAATGCTATTGTAAACTAAATGACCAACAAATATGTCAGTTGTATAAGCCTATTACCCTGATAGGAGTTAAAGAAGCTTTAAAAAAGGTAAACATGGCAAAGTTCCAGGGTTAGATAGTTTAAGTATGGAATTATATAGTCTGTTTCTGTTAAATATTTTAGAATTACTGAGTGACATTTTCAGGATAATTCAGGGTGACAAAGTAATTTATTCTTCATGGAAAGTTTCTGTAATCTCACCTATACTTAAACAAGGAAAGGATAATATGTTTTTCTCTTCATATAGACCTATTTCATTTTTAAATGTAGACTATAAAATATTTGCTTTCATTTTTTCCACAAGATTAAGAGATATAATATATAAATTAATTAATAAAGATCAAACAGGCTTTATGGATGACACAGTGCTGTAGCAATTAGCCCTGTTGTCTCACAGCAAGAGGTTATCTAGTTCGATTCTTGGCTGGGGTACCTTCTGTGTGGAGTCTGCATGTCCTCCCTGTGTTCGTGTGGGTTTCTTCCAGGTGCTTCAGTTTCGTCTCACATTCCAAAGACATGCAGTAGGTTGATTGGACACTCTAAATTAGCCCTAGGTGTGAGCGTGTGCGTGCAAGTGTGTGGTGAACCCTCTGAGGGGAGGTTGGGCCTTGGGCTAGCAACCTGACCCCATAAAACCTATACCTGCTGTGGAAACAATGAGCGCTAAAGAGTGCTTGTTGCCCAATGTGCTGAATGCAAGGGAGTGAATCCAGGATCCAGGAAGAAACAGGATTTATAGTCGATAGATTAACATAAGATAATATAAAAAGAGTAACTATCTTACATTTAGCAAATGGAATGAACAAGAAATTGGACCTAATTAGCTTAGATATCAAGAGAGTTTTTGATTCTGTAGATTGAAAGTACTTGTTTAAAATTTTAGAAGTGTTTGCATTTCCAGAACAGTTTATTGGAATATCAAAAAAATATGTATAGAGACTCCAAAGCATATGTGCATATGATAAAACTGGATCTTACATTTCTCAAGGATTCACTTTAAACAAAGGCAGAAAACAATGGCGTCCCTTGTCTCCTTTATTATTTGAATTAGTTACTGAACCCTTAGCTAATAGCATCAAAAGCAATAGCAAAATTGATGGATTCTCAATTAATAGAAATTGTCAATCTAAAATACAAGTTTTTGCAGATGATATTTTACTAACTGTAAGAGATTTAAACTATTGGATCGAAGAAATATTTGAGTAAATTGAACATTTTCAGGAACAATCACTGCTAAAATTTAATAGCAATAAAACTGAAACTTTACTGTTAAATCAATTACTAGATAGTAAGTTTAAGGATAAATATAGTATAATTCAGAAGGAAAAGAATTAAAATATTTAGGAATAAAAATCCATCCAGATGTGAGCAAGATTATCAATAATTTTGAAAAAGTAATTGAAGAAGTGTTAATTCTTATTAAAAAGGTGAATTAATGTTTTTTTTTTGTTTTGTTTTGAGGATAGGTTAGTGTTTATTAAAATGATTATATTGCTCAAGAGTGCATATATATATATATATATTGCATTCAATAGTTTCAATACTTGACAAAAAACTTTTAAAGAAAATGGAAAAAAACATTAACTTCATTTTATGGTACCCTAAAAAGCAGAGAATTGTTTATAGAAATTATTGAAGATTATGGGAGTATGATGGTACTAGATTCCCAGGTGTAGAATCTTATTCTGTTGCTTAACGTTTTAACTATATTATACTCTGGATAGACTGAACCTATACTTGTCAATGGAAAACCATCCAGGAGCAGATGATACTATTTTTGTATGAGTTTATTACAGATGATTTACCTTAGAAAGAAATTAATTTAAATTTTAGACTCTGCATATAGGAAATCAATTTTTAAAACAGTTAAGAAATATGTTTTTAAAACTCTGTTAATATCAATTCCTATTGCAAATGACTAGATTTAAGGAAACTCAGAACAATGTTAAAATGAATTAGTATTATGGTCTGAGTGCTTTGAAAAAGGAAAAGTTAAGTCCCCACAATATTTAATGAAAGAATATAAGTTGGATGAATCAGCTAACCATTTAATATTAACCATCAGTAAGAAATTAAATGAATTTGTGAATAATATGAGTGAAGAGGAACAGAGCACTATTCTCCCATTATATTTATTTTTATTTATTTTTATTTACATTTGTTTACCAAGATAAGTCTGACTGGGTAAGGTTGCCTGTTTTCACCGGAGGCCCGGGGAGAACAATCTCCAAACATAGTATATAGGAATTTGCAATAAAATCATAGAAATCATACAGCACTATAAACAGCAACAGCTAAACTACTTGGCATCAGAACTGATGACAAGCTATCCTTTGAGAATCATATTCTTAGCTCAATCAAAAATACCCATTTTAAGTTTAGCAAACCCTATAGGCATAAACTCTATTTGGACAAGTCTACTAAATTGAAACTAGCTAATAGTCTACTTCTACCCTCCCTCCTCTATGGTTGCCCTATTTTCACTAACCTACACACATCTCTCCTGAACAAACTGCAGTCATGCTACTATAAAATAGCCAGGTTTGCCTCCAACATGCCAACTTGCACACATTATTGCCTGGCCATTAAATCTATAAACTAGTTTGAGTTCTCTCATTACCTACATTACTCCCAACTTACTCTCATCCACAAACTACTAAATAATCCAAACGTCTGCCCATACCTTCAAACACACCCCTACTCAGCACCTTAGGTCCTCTAACAAACAACTCTTAACCATAACTAAACCCAACAAAAGAGCTGGATAGTGTCTCTATTCCCATGCCATTGCCAAACTTTGGAATGTGCTCCCTCTCTCTCTTACTCAACTAGACTCTAAAAACATTTAAACTTGCGCTAAAAGAACACTATCTCAATAACCTTGTCTGTTCTTGTAGTCATATGATTAAACCACCTTAAATGTTTTGGCCACTATACACTACAAATACTTTTACTAACTTAATATAGTTGCAATTTACACTATCTGTCTTTATATCCAATCTCTCTTGCTTTCTTTATTTCTGTGGCTGAATAAACAGAATTGATTAAACAGTATTCTTACTTATGAGAATATACAAACAGAATTACTAAAAATTTAACACACTGGGTTTATTTTCTTGTATTATATACCTCTATAATATGTATTTGTCTTTTATATCTACTTCAATTTGTATTATGTAAAAACTTTCTTGACTTTCAAAGTTAAGCTGATATTATGTAAAAATGTCTGTGATTCAATGGAGCTTTTTTCCTCGGGCCTCCACTGAAAATGGGTCTTTGGGTCCAGTGGACTTTCCCAGTCAAAAAATGTAAATAAATAAATAATAAATACAGTAAAAGAAAGAAAGTGGTAAACAACATAGTAAGTATAGAGAGCATATAGTAAAATTCTAAACAAGTAAAGCTAGAAAGTAAAAATATAACATTGAACTAAGACAATATCTATAGTAAAATGGATGTCTAAGTCATGGCTACAACATTAATTAAGAAACAAACTAAGATACGTGACTAGGGGTTGGCTGATATAGTACAAGATAGTAGCGGAAAAACAGTAAGGTTGAGTGGAATATTATATGATAAAAAAATATTTCAATTGGTGATTGACTGAAAGTATATGATGGTGAAATAAGTGGAAACAAGAGGATATACAGTGAACTGAAAGGGAAAGCATATAAAGCAGAAATAAAAAAGAAAGGCAGATAGAGCAAAGAAGGTAAGACAGAAGAAAAAGGAAGTAAGTTTAGGAGGAAATGTAGATGTTATCCAGAGCCAGTACAAGCGCAAGACCAAGAGTTATTTAAATGTGCCTTAAGAAGGTGCTTAAAATCAAGTGTTTTGTATTGACCGTGCTAAGAGAGAGAGCATTCCAGGCTTTAGCTACAGTAGTAGAGTATAGAAAGTCCCCAGAGTAATATGTGCTTGTAATTATGTCAATAAGTGCCTCATTGGTACTTCGTAGTAGTCGACTGCTTGTATATTGGTGAAGAAGTCCTTATATGAATGCTGTAATCAAATGTCAATTGGCATACAAAGGAAGCTTGTCCAAGCTATATAAGTTAATTATAAATAATAATAATAATAATAATAATTTTGATGCAGAAGTTTGGAAATTTTTAGATAGTGGTGTATTGAGTGACTTGATAGATGGTAAGAATAAAGCTTTGATACTTAAATCAGTCAAATGACTTCAAGTTTATAGTTGGAAGTTTTTATGTGGAAATATGTACATAGAAGGTGTGTTACTCCATATTAAATATATGTTTAGTAAAATGACTTCAGTTTGTTGGAGAGGTAGTAAAGATGTAAAAGCTGAATGAACAGACATGTTTATGGATTATGAAAAATTAAATCTATATTGTGAAGAGATACGTACGTTTTTAAGGGGTTATGGTTTGATAATTGTTCTTTAACTAGATCAGTAATACTAATTTTTAATTTCATATTAAAACTTAGAAAGAAATCACAGCTGTGTCTTTTGTGAGTCACACAAATTTCTTTTTTAATTTTCCCAGCTTTCCACCTTGATGCTGTTGTGTTCTTAAACACAACTGTGTTTCTAGTTGCCTGGATATTAACCCGTTTTTCCATCTTAACGTTAAGCAGCATAGCAGCATCTATTGCAAGACCACAAATTACTGGATAGCCCACATTCTGCCTCTCAGAAGTCATCTTGGGATTAGTGTTTCTGTTTTCTCCTGGTAAGAGAAGGAGCACAGGGACATTATTTCATAGAGACTGCTGATCATGAGAAAGCCCGATAACTGCTTCATAGATGACAGCTTGGAATTTGTGTTTATATTCTACTCATGGTGAGAGAAGGACCACAGTGCACTAATTCCTGACTGTTTCTAGTTGGGCAGTGAGTGTCTGTGCTTGATGTTCCTGATTGGCCGGTTGCTATTTGAGGCATCTACCAGGAAAAGACTACAACAAGCCTACAGACCCGTGCATCATCTGGGTTAAGACTGTGGATCACCAAACAGGCTGTGGCCTGCTTCTCATCTTGGGATTGTTACTAATGATTTGCTTCTGCTGAGAGGAGAAGCAAAGGATCATTCTATCCCAGCAGAGTGAAGCTGTGGTAAGACCAGTGCTAGTAGTAGCCAGGCAGTAGCCATTCACGTGACTCCCCTCTTTTCATCATTCTTGATAAGCTAATTCTTTGTTTTCAGTAAGTACTGCTTGATTTGTTTCTAACTTTAGAATATCTGTCTAAATACTTCATCCTTAAATTTTCAGAGTCTACATCTTAGTTTCCTCTCAAGGGTTTGGCAGTGCCCTGTAATGACACAGACACCTTAAGTGACATTTTTCCTGTAAAAGCACAATTGAAATTTCACCAATACCTAGTTGCACACAGGACAACCAGTTTGCAGTGATAAGCACTGTCTCTAGAGTTACAAAATGGATACTCCTGACATTCCTTTATATTCTCATTCCAACTGTCTAATCAATAAAAAGGGTCTGTTGCCATGGGTACAAACTTTCCCACTACCTCTGTTACCAGCGTGGTGGATATGGGCATCCTGAGGCAATGTAGAAATTGCCTCATGTTTACTAACAACCAGTTAATTCTCAAATAAACTGATATGGTATGTGAAAGATGTATTTGCACAATATCACTGGAAGCAAAGCTCTCACATAGAAGTACTCCTAATGTCAACAAGGTTGTCAGTAGTACACACACTGTACCCATCACACGCAATTCAAAGCAGACGTATAGACCAACATATGCTGAGGCACTTAAGTGTAACCTTCCTAACCCCCAAAGACCTCCTAGATGAAGTACACATAACAAATACCCTCAGAAGCCCCAAATGCACTCTTTCAAATCAACACTTAGAGCCACATCACATGGAGCCTCTACTTCTAAGCCCATAAGGCAAGCCACCACACAATCCAAATTTCTAGTCATTGGAGACTCCATTGTGAGACACACTGATGTGTCTCTCACCAAGCTGAATAAGGAGAAAGTCACAGTAAGTTACTTATCAGGGGATAGTATCCACCACATTATGCATGCACACAGGTCATTGGACCACAAGTACCAGTAAGACCTGAGACATACCTCCCTATACTATATGAAGAGAGACATCATGGAGCTCTCAGAATATTTGCCTCAGACTGGTATGAGCCTAGCATTGAGCAGCATTTTACCTTCTCCAAGGACAATGCCACAGTACGAACAAAAGATGACTGACTACCATCTTAGCACTCCCTCCACTACTAACAGAGACCACATTGTGCAATGTTAAATTATTAACCATTTTTTTTGTTTTTCCCCATCCTTTTTATCTCTCTTCTATCAGTGCAATATTAGTCATCAATGCAATTATCCTTTGTGCAATATACTATACCTTAGTTAAAATATCATAATGTACAATACACCATATCCTAGTGTGAGTGGTAATTAACACAAAAGGCTGCCCTTTAATGTCGCTACTATAAGTGGTATCAAACTCATCTAATACAATGGCTATGGTCAACAGGGTACCTATGTCAGGCATTGTTGTTATATATGTGGAGTAACATAAGTGAGTATAGTATCTGCCATATCTAATTATGTAACTTATGTGTTTGGTCTACTTTTGTGTCTAGTTTATCTCTGCAGTTGTAACATAAACAGTTTCCTACAGGATCAATAAAGTATTTCTAATTCTGATTAATAATTGGCTTAGTTTCTGTTGTCATTCTAAAGGGTGTAATATTTGTCAGCATGGAAGGAGATGGCCAACATACCATGCCTCTTTGCCAACAATGGTCTGCACCTCTCCCCTCTAGGCTTTTTAATATTAGCTAAAATATTGTCTTCCCCCATAGTGCCTTTTTTAGGCAATGCCAAACTGAAAGTATTTCCGACATTGCAAATCAAAACCAAGAAAATCTAAAGGTATTACTGTTCAATGCCAGGAGTCTAAACAAAAAACTCCATATCCTAGATGCTCTCCTCACCCTAGAGAATGGTGACATCTATGCAGTCACTGAGACATGGTTTAAAGCCTCAAAGAGCACAACAACAGTGCAAGATTATAATGCTTCCACAAATTTAGACCAGCTACTACACAGACAGGGACTAAAGGTGGAGGTATCTCACTTTATATAAAAAATAAATATACCTCAAGGCTGGTCAAACAGGACAATGCACTGAAGCTGCTTACTGTCAAATCACCAACGGCAAAATCCAATACCACTTCTTTGCAAGCTATATGTCTCCCTCTATGACCCAGGAAGCCCATACCATGTATTTAAACTTATTGGAGACACTCACCATTCAATCCAATACCATATTCATGGACAACATTAATTACCCCACTATTAACTGGTAATCCTATATGACACCAAGCACACAGGCACAGAGATTCCTGGATTTTGTAAACACAAACTCCCAGGACCAGGCTGTCAATATACCAACCAGGGTACAACCATATTGGATCTGGTCCTCACTAATATGGGAGACTGCTGCACACCCCCTACTGTAATGCCTTTCCTGGTAAGGTCAGACCACAAAATGGTCTACTTTGAAGTAAAAATAAAACCTGGACCCTCAGCTAAACCAGGAATATTCAGGAACTACCCTAAGGCTAACTTCCTGCTATTAAGTGATAACCTGGCAAAGTTTCTTGCCCCCATAAACCCTGATAACACTGCTGCCTATGCAGAACTATTCATAGAAACCCTGTACAAGCATGTTAATAATAGCAGGATACAGGCAGCAGTACCCACCAGGAAGAAGTGCAGAACTAACTCAAAAAACAAGGAAGTCAGAATTGGGAAGTCCACCTCTACAAAGAGGCCAGTCACAAGTGGAGTCCCTCAGGAATTGGTCTTTGGACTGCTGCTTTTTGGAATTTATTTCTCTGAAGTCAAGGCCAATGTCAATGGTCTCTGGCTGACTAAATTTGCAGATGATTGCAAATTAGGAGCTTTCATTGAACACTGACACAAATGTTCTCCAGGAAGGGCTGACACAAACAATCAATTGGTGTCAGAGCCATGGACTAAAACTAAATGCAAGAAATGCATAATAGTATCCTTTTGGAAGTCATCCATCCCTGGTAACTATCATATTGACAAGACATGCCTTAGAATTGACCCAGTAATCAAGGACTTAGAGATACACATAGATAGTAATCTAGCCTTTAAGGATCATCACATGTCAGAGCCATGGACTAAAACTAAATGCCAAAAAATGCATAGTCGTATCCTTTGGGAAGTCCCCCACCCCTGGTAACTATCATATTATTAACATACCCCTTATAGCTGACCCAGTAGTCAGGGACTTAGGGACACACATAGACAGTAATCTAGCCTTTGGCCATCATGTGCATACGGTAGTGAGGAAATCATCCTATGTTGTTCAACTTATAAACAAAGGTATGGCATCTAAGTCCAAGGAAGTCATTGTTCCACTGTATTCAGCATTCATTAGACCTATCATTCTGTACAATGCCCCCTTTGGTATGTACCTAACCAGGCATATCCAACAATTGGACCATTCACATTGGTTCCTCACTAAAATAATACAAGCCATAAATAAAATGTCCTATGGAAACCACCTCAAGGCCCTATCCCTGTATTCTGTTTTGTAAGGCAAACACCTTAACCATTAGGCCAACCTCCCAACCTCCTACAGGCTTTTGAGGGGAGATCTATACCTGGCATACAGGGCATTGTTAGACCCCACTCTGATGGACCTCTTGCATATCCACAAAAGAAACAGCACCGGTATTACCTGTTCTAAAGACTTAAGCCTTGCCTGTGATATAAATAGGACCTGCTGGAGACACACATATGTATCCCAGAGACTGCCCCATCTCTGGAACAGGCTTCGCCTCCATGTGAAGTAGAGTTCCTCCCTAACCCAATTCAAGTGCAACTTAGACAATTGGATGGGGAACAGGAAATTCATGCCTGGTTTGGCACCTATGTCTCTGTGTTTCATCTCCCAGGCTCCTGCTTGTAAATGTTTCATCTCACAAGCCCCTGCTTACACTTATCAAGGGTATCCGAATTTGTAAGAGATTAGGGATGAATGGCTAGGCTTAAAAAGGTCCTTATGGTCATTAACCCAGTAAACACCTATGAACCTATAATGAATGTTCCACTTCCTGTTTTTGCAAAAGCCAAAGAGCAAAGACTCTTTTGAGCTCTTTTGGCAGTTGCCAGAAAAGTTATTACAAAAAATTGTAAATCAAACTTAGTCCCTACATTCAAAGATTTTTAAATTTAACAAAAATACTATGTAAAACTGAAAAAGAAGTGATCAGAATAAGATCTATAAATCATAGTAAGACCTTTAGTTATTGAGATAACCTTGAATTGTTGCTATTGAAATAGCAAGATTCTTAACGTGTTAATTGTATAAGATTACCTTGATGATTCAATGTATTCCTATCATTGCATAGCAGTATGTGAAGTGTATGTCTTCCTTTCTGTGGCTATATTGTAACTATGTTAAATTAATAAGCATTTTCTTAAAAAGAAAAGAAATCTAGAATTTTAGCATGGTTTTGACAGAATGTTTTCCTACTTCCTTTAGAACAAAATTCTTAACATTGTACTAGACAAATAATCAGTAAAAGTGACTCAGAGGGCACTGAGATCCAAGTAAATCCTGTAAATTCATCCAGACAGGGCTGAATTTATCTCCAGTACTGATAATTCTGAGGGCTGTTTTACCAGTGAAAGACTGAGACAAGAAACTCACCAGAAGAAGTAAAGCAATTATTCTAGCATGAGAGGCTCGTGATGAATGAAGTGCTCTCTGCCATCTGACTCCTGTATTTTTGAGTTATTTGACACACACAGCCCAGTTCCCTTCCTTTAGACTTTGCTAACTGGTAGAATCCATGAAACCAAGTATGTGATGATAATGGTGCTGGGTGACTTGGTGTGGTAAAATGAGTTATTCAGAGTCACGTAGTATACAGTAAACTGTAGAAATTTGCACAGAACTGACAAACATAAGCCATTAAAAGCTCATTACTTTAACCACTAAGTTGGATTGCCTTTACAGTTCAAACACGGACTTAGGATCAAATAGACAAGTTACTGCACAGTGATAATACTCTCTAAACTGATTCATCTCTAGCATCCAGTATGCATACTTTCAAGAGGTGACAAGTATGTGGCTTCAATAATCCAGAAACAGGCATTAAAAGCTCTTTTGGCCAGTTTTGTAAAGATAATCATCTCAGGTCATGTAAGGACAGTTACTGTGATAACAACACTGCCTTTCCTCTTCTGATAATACTTGATGTATCAGAATAAAATAACTGAGTAGTGTGTACATAGGGAGGAACTGTAACCGTTTGTAAAGGTAAGCACAGTACCCTTGTTACAGACTTCTAAACATGAACTCCTAAAAAAAGTGGTCACATAGGTACTTAGTGCTAGGGATGACATTATCCTTCTACAAAGATGGGGTGTCCCAGCTGTACCGCCTTAGGAATGGGTGATTGAAGGATTCATTACTTGGGTGAGCTTCTTTATCTTTTTGACTTGATCTCTGTCTTCATTGGTAGATAAGACTTTGAGAAAACAGTAGTTTTGGTGTTTATTTATTTATATTTGTTTACTGAGTTAGTGCACTGATCATGTTGACCAATTTCAGGCTAAGCCCGGGTGAAATATGAAACATTTCACAAACAACAAATACAGAAATGTAAGCAATAACAGAGTAGTTTAGATTAATTACATAGAATAAACTGTATGTATAAATTCTAGAGAACAAGGACAGTGCAATGTACAGTCAAGCAGAGTATAATGTACAATATATTAATTAGTTTCTAAAGTAGGTCGATCTTCAGTAAAAATGAGAGATGAGAATGGATATGGAAAGGAGATAGATTAGGTGATGTATCCTGTGATGATGCAGGAGCATTTAGCGTGGATGAAAAAGTGTTTTTGAGCTGCATTCTGAATTTGGAATAATTTTGAGTTTAGAAGACTGGTAAATGCTACAGCTGAATAAAGTTTAATAAGATAATAGGAAAACAATAGTCTTACTGTTCTACGTGTTGTGTCTAACAGGTTATAATAAAGATTTTGGATTTTATTACTGATATAGGTCACTGGTACACAACATTTGATTTAGTATAAACTTGAAAACAGTCCTAATTTGTGAGTAAGAATTTAATCTAACTGGAGGTCATAACATTGAAACAACACTTTATAAGACATGGTTTTATAAAACTATATAGATAGCTAAGGTATTGAATCCCAGGTTAGGTGAATATGATTTTATTAAGGCTCCCTTGAGTGTAGGTATTAATAGGGTATATCCTGTTGTTTTGGGTATTTTAGGGCCTTTAAAATAAGGATTTGTGATAGTGTGGCATGTGGAACTTCTTTCAGACTACCAATGACTATTATTTATTTGTTGTTTGTCTCACTGGATAGTTTTTAGAATGATGCGGTGAACTAAATTGTGTCTGAGATGTGAACCTTGATATTTTATGGTGGTGGGCAAGGGGATGATGACATATTTGGATATTATTTTTGGAAAATTAATATTAAAAGGTTGGTTAGAATCTGATTAAGATTATTCTAATGTGTATCTGGGATCATTCATAGAAAGAATATAGTCTCATTAATATAGATTCAGATTTAAACAGCCTCAACCCTAGCATTTACTGTCAATTCGTTATGTTGAGCCTAACCTGCTATTCATAAGGCAATACTTCAAAGTGATACAGTTACTGATTAAATGCATGTTTGTTGTATGAATGGGCTGGATATAAAATGGAGGTGAATAAATGTTATAATTATAGTCAAGTTATTTACAAGATGGTCACATTATTTGTGCTTTGGCTTTCAATGAAACACAATGGAACTGCATGACTTATACTTTGTAGTACTTTGCATGCACATGGTTTCCCTAAAAAACTAGTAAAGTGGTGTCATTACTATAACTGATTGGTTCCTATATCGGGTGTTATATATAGGGTGTCCTGATTAGCATGCTTGCAATTTAAAGGAACCCATGGATATTACTGCCCAAATAACGTATTTTTGAAATACATGGTAAGATAGATGATAATGATATCAGAAACAGCAAGTGTCGTACGAGAAGAAATATATGGAAAATGATTCATTACTTTTCTGCTCCTGCAAGTGTTGATCGGGTCAAGGTTCTGAGTTTAATGAGGGGGTTGATGATAACTGAGTCTTTATATACATGGAGGTCAAGCTGACTTTCCCGACTAAACTGGGTTTAGATTATTGGTTTATATTTTAGTGAAACATGCAAAGCATGTGATCAACAGAAGATAAGTAAACTACTGAACAAGAGATAAGGTCTTAAGTTGTAAAAGTCTGTGTTACGTAACATGTTGGACAACCCAGAATTGATGGACATGCTCCACCTAAAGAAAACCATATCCCCTCGAGCCACATGCTCCAGGGATCTAAACCTCACCACAACAATAAACAGGACGTGCTGGAGGGATAGATTCCTGTCCCAGAGACTTCCCATGCTCTGGAACAAGATTCCAGTCTACATTAGGCAGAGCTTCTTGCTAACACTCTTCAAGAGAAACCTTGATGAGTGGATGGGAAACAGAAAGTTTACCCCGAGGATCACTTCAGTGGCTCTGCTGGACAGAGGCACAGGGAACTAATCTAAGGGGGCGGCAAAAGCCAACACATTCTGGCTAGGCCTATAACTGCCTTCGGGCAGATAGCCTGGTACCTACCTCTGAACCTATGCACATAGGTGTGTACTAGGCTAATGGCCCTGGAGCCTTCACAAGCCTAGCCAATAAAAGATTAGGATATACCTTTTCTGCCTAGTGTAAGACTTGACCACAACAAAGTCATGGCTCACAGAACACCATAGACTGGGGGATGTTCCAATATCAGGAATAACTGGGGAGACAGAAAATTTCCCAAGACACAGTTGTGCAAAGGAAGCAGGCCTAGCGATGATATGCCTGTTAACAGTGATCGTCAAGCTCATGGTTGATAGATTTTGGGGTCTGTCATACTCTAATGATGCAACATTTAAGACAATATACTAATTTAGTAAAGAGCAGAAACAGGTGATGGCAGGTACTCAGACAGCTGTGTTACAGGTTTGGGAACACCTAAAATGGGGCACTGTTCGGCAAAATGCTATTGAGCTATAAAATTCATGTCAGAAGAAGAGTTTAGTATAAAGACCTTTTTTCCTCAAGGTTATACCTTAAAGCCAAGCTTCTTCACTATACAACAAGGAGACATTTCCTTGTGGGGTATATAGCCAATGCTGTTTTATTAACAGCTCCTCATTTTTCTCAGTGAGTAATATTGAATGAGTTTTTGAAATTAGGGGTCATTATAATTGTCAAACAAGGGGGTTGATTTATTTAGCTAGTTGATCTGGATGTTTGATTTATTGTATAGGTAAAACTAAAAAAAGGTTAACTGAATGCATATATGAACATTTGCATGGTATTAAAAATAATAACTTGAACAATATATTAGTGAGGAGCAGTATTTTGTTTTTTGTGATAGCAAAATTTGAAATAAATTGTAAGGGGTGATTATAATGCAATGTCGTAAACAAAATTGCTAATATGGCAATTTACTTTAGCTGCAGTGTTCTCCCTTGGTCTTAGTGATGCTACTAGTTTAAAAATTGTACTGAGTTTAAAGGCTTGTAAATAATCAAGTATATTGCCTATTTCGATAATAGCAAAAGCAACAGATCGCCATTTTTGTGAACATGCAATGATGTTGACATTAGCCTTGATTTTCAAGGCATTATCAGTCATATCCACCAAGTCCTTAACATGCTCAAATACTAGTAATACTTGTTAATTAATGGGATATGTATAAGCATTTTCCGAGACCACCATAATACAGTACCATCCACTTCCTAGTGTTAAAGTTAGTTCCAGATTTCAATGACCAAATATACAATGTATAAAATCAAATCATACATCTCATGGTGGTCATTCAAATTGTTTACATTTAATCCAATCTTAATCCAAAGGAAGACTTCAATCACCACAACAACGAGCATCAAAAAGCAGCATAATAAAAACAAACTGAAGTAGAAATAAAACAAGAATTTTAATAACAAAAAGGTAAGCACTTTCCCGGAAGATGGCTTCCTCAGACCTCAGGTCGAAGTCTTCTTTTTGGATTATACTTTGTTGTGGATTTATTTGACCTTTGCCTGCAGGTGTTCCAGTTTCTCTTTTGGATTAAATCCAATCTTCTTATCATCTGCAAACTTTGCTACTGATATATAATGTGGCCATGAAGATATTAAAAATAAATGGTCCCAAAGCAGAACCTTGCGGAATACCTTTATTGATTACCTTCCCAGATCAAACTGTTTCTTGTATCCTAAACCTCCTTTTATGACTCCTAAGCCAGTTGTTAATCCAATCAATTATATTAGGGTTGACCTCCAGGAGAGAGAAAATATGAACAATTTCAAAATGAGAAAATGAATCAAAAAGACTTTAGCAAAATCAAGATATAGCATTTTTACTGCTAGACCTAGATAAACAAAGTCTACCAGATTACCATAAAAATTAAAAAGACTGGTTAAACAGGATTATCTACTGACACATCCATGTTGTTCACTGAGTGCTAGTAATTTAAATGGTTGCGGTATAAGTCTAAGTTAAACTATTTCAAAGCATTTGCAGATAATACGTGTTAGACTACAAAGCCTATAATTTTCTGTGCTGTTTATATTATCTACCATAATATCTAAGATCCTGACCATTTTGTACGCTATGTTTGTGCATTCAGCCATGACATGCTTCATCAGGTAAACCATCAGTGGGTGATATGAAGGATGTAGCAAAATATGAACAGGATCTGCCCACTCTGTTGGGCATACTCACAGTGGAGGCAGATGACAGTCAGACATGGAAATGCTAACAGAGGCAGCACATGGAGACAGAAAGATCAATGGCGGCATTACTTCCAGATGTCTGTGAAAAATACCAGTGAGTTCAGCCATGTATTAATAGCCCTGAAGTATGTCAGCACAAAGGATGTGCATTACACCAATATCTGCCATGGCTGTAGTGGCATCTACCTGTGCCAGGATGATTGCCCTGCACATCCATTATGTCATGCCCACACTTCAGGCAGTGACTTGTAGGTGTGTCAGTGCTGGATACCAACCTACAGTTACTGCCCTCCACAGTTATGATTACCAGAATTGGAACTGTGCTTTCTGACTGTACTACTATATGACCACCATCACCATCAATTTTTCATGCAGCACCAACTTCATGCATGCCTTGTTCCAAGGTAGAGAACCCCATTACCACAGTGCCTGTGAAAAGTGATAGATAAACACTGTTATAACATTAACAAAAACAACCACTGTGGATAAAAGGAACACTGAATTTATTGCTATCACAGATTTAGTGCTTTCATCCACACTATGTCTGGACTTCCAGACATTGTGCGGACGAAAGCATTAAATCTATGATAGCAATAAATTCAGTGTTCCTTTTATCCACAGTGGTTGTTTTTTTGTTTTAGTTGGTGCTGTTTTTTTCATGGTTTGTGTACTGTTATAACATTACAAATATGTAACAATCCCAACCCCACAAAATGCACCAGTGTTACTGCTAACAGCAGATAATATGTGAAGAATGTAAACAAATGTACCTGGCATTATATGCCTTTGTGTCTGCATCCCAGATATGCCTGTAGAAGTGTTGGTGGTGTTGCGAATTCCTGAGCTAATGCTACAGATCTGCCCTTAAACTGTGTTACTGACATAAGGTAATACCAAACTGGTGTATCCCTAACAGAGATATGGGATGTTGCATCCAGTTTGGCTCACACATTCTGGCCTCCACCAGGTACTAAGGTCCTTTCCATCTGTCCAGATAGGGACAACAGGAACTCCTCTAAGGTAGCAAGAGTGAGCCTTGTGATGGGTATGCAGGGTCATGTCAGTGATTAAAACAATTCACATCAATCACTAACTCATGCCATACACAGTTATGGTAGGCCCAGTTATGTTTTTTAAGTATTTGACATTCACATTCATGGTGTGCTTGCAGTAGGATTTAGATTGCTGTTTGGGAGGAGTTCTTCAGGGGCTATTTCTCCTAAGGTGCCTTTTCTCAGCCTGTAAATGTAGACATGCAGTTATGGTCAGTTAACAGACACATCGTATGTACAGCAATAGCTGTAATGGGCTGTTCCACCATAAATTGCAGCTCCTGCCATACCACAGTATCACAAGACAGGTCCCCATAGTATTCCAGCATTCAGCACAGGTATGTACTGTGATATAACATGCACCCTATCAGAAACTTATGCATAACTGTGCCCAAGAAAGAACATCCATCATGTGCTCCATATATTAAGAGCAATCCACTTTCTGTTAACTCGTTTTGCAATTCCAACCACATGTTGTCTACTATTTGCCATATATGGCACAAATACAAATACAGTCCACATCACAACATAGTCATCTATTTCTGTGTTACTTAACAGTGGTTATAGTGCCCCTCACAGAATCCCCACAACCATACCTTGGTGGGCTACAGTTACTGGCACTAAACCATGATTTCAGGCATCCATCATTTCAACCTTCCCTATGCGCTATGCAGCCCTCACAAAATCTTCTTTATTCAGTCAGTGTCCCCACATACATATGGCCTGCATCCCCTTACTCCTTCACATGTTACACCCTCCTGAAATCTACAGAGCACCATGGCTACGTACTGCAGAGCTGCATTACACACCTCCTTGTGCCCCTCACCCCTATGTTGGTAGTTAGATTTCAAGCAATCTTCCACCAAAAACAACAGAGTACCACTATTATCCAGTCATTCTCCCCACTTGCTACTGTGTTGTGTACTATTATCAAAGTGACAGTAGAATTGTTCTCTTCTGTGTCAAGTGAAAGTTGTTGTGTCTTTCGGCTTTTCCCGGTTAGGGGTCGCCACAGCGGAACTCCGGTCCACTAACAATTGGCAGTAGATTTTTACATGGTGAGTTGCCAGCTCTGACGCACAACCTTCAACGAAGGTACGCCCATTCACGCATGTCTCCACACAGAGGATGCTCTAGCTGAGAATTGAACAGGACAACGTCATACTGTGAGGTGACAATGCTACCGCAGCACCACCACCGCAGTTATGTCAAGTGAAAGTAATATCACTATTAATTCCACTTTGTATTCTAGTACGTTTCCATAGCATAATGAGCACTGCAACATCTGCAGCTGTTTTTATCATGCAATTTCAGGGCTCATAGGTAAGAAATTATGCTAATGAGGCAAATTAGGGTAAATTGTCTGAACTGCTCATTTATCAAACTGCATATCAGCTTTGGACTGTATAATAAGGCTCAGTCCTGTTCATGCATTAACACAAACAACTGCAAATACATTGAACATGTACGGGGCAGGTCTGTGACCCCTACTTGGCTGGAAGCTATTGCTAAGCCTCATAGCCCCTAGGGACACTATGGTGCAATCATAGATTGGGACATGGGTTGTACAGTGTACATACAGTTAGAATAGCATGCTTTTCCCTCAACATCAGCAACTTGACACAATGTTCAGTAATGCATAATTATATGATTTCAATGGGCTCTATTGTACTGTCCTACTGTTTATTGATACATATCATGTGATACCCACAATGAGTGTTGACCTAGTTTACAATCTATGAAGTGACCATCATTTCCAAAGATACTGAGTGTTGAAGAGTTCCCACATGAGGTAGGAATGAAACAAAAATATTTCTGTAATTTCCACATAGGGACCACCAGGGCTGCCTGCTACGGGACTCCTATGACTGTCCCCAGGACAAAGCTGATGGTTGGCATTGCCTTGCCAGAGAAATAAGTGATGTCATAGGTATTTCCGATTCTGGTGAGTAGTGATGGCATCATTACAGTGACCTGAAGAGGTGCCATCATGACCTTCTTAGCCAACAGGAATAGGTGGTTAGGGATGGTGAACCATATTTATAGTAAGTATTACTGACAGGTGGTTATACCTACATATGTATGCATAAATGTTCAGTTATATGTAGAAAATGCAAGTCATGGACATCTGCATTTTTCTTTTCTGCTTTTAGCATTTTAGCACCTGGTAAGACAGGGGAGAAGAAGCTAATTTGCAAGAGGCACCAGGCAAGATCGTCCAGGAATAGGATAAGTATATATATATATATATATATATATATATATATATATATATATATATATATATATATATATATATGTGTGTGTGTGTGTGTGTGTGTGTGTGTGTGTGTGTGTGTGTGTGTGTGTGTGTGTGTGTGTGTTGGCATCTGTGGCTTTGTCCTTATGGTGTGGTCACTATGGTACCATGCATGGTTCTGTCTGGTAGGCTATGTTTGCCATCTGATGATGACTGTTTTAGCCAGAAGGCTTCAGGCTCCTGAAGTTGTTCAGAACCGCTTTCATGGATCTTATGGTCCCTGTTTGCAATTCATGCACTACTTACATGCCATACAACATGGAGAGACTGATTAGATGGTATTTAATTCTCGTTTTCATGACACGCATACTGTTGTACTCCCTTTTTCTCTGGTCCATATATTGTGTTGTGACTGCCATTGTGTAGTTAACATCATTTTGCTCCTTCATGGACTGCACTGCCAACCACTGTTGTACATATTACTGACAAGTGCTTTTCCTTTTGTGTTTCTTTCCCTTTCTAATTTTGCTAATTTTATTTTTTATATTTGTCGTGTATTGTTTTATTTCTCTCCATTTATCTTCATGTGTTATAAAGTATATGCCATGGTACTCATAGTTTCACAGGCTCATAGGTGTATACTAGGCTAACAAACACAAGGGCCTTTTTAAGACTAGCCATGCATCCCAAATCTCTGACAAGTTCTGATACCCTTGATAAGTGTAAGCATGGGCCTGGGAGATGAACCATTTGCAGGTTACCTGTTTGCATTAGAGACATAGGTGCCAAACCAGGGATGAATTTCTGGTTTTCCATCCAATTGTCCAAGTTGCACTTGAATTGGGTTAGGGAGGAACTCTGCTTCACATGGATGGGGAGTTTGTTCCATAGATGTGGTAACTCTGGAATACATACCTATCTCTCCAGCAGGTCCTATTTATATTACAGGCAGGGTTTAAGCTTTCAGAATGGGTAATTCTGCTACTGTTTGTTTTGTGGATATGCAGGAGGTCCATCAGAGTGAGGTCTGACAATACTCTGTATTCCAGGCATAGAACTCTCCTCAAAAGCCTATAGGAGACAGAATATAGGGATAGGGCCTTGAGGTGGTCTGAATAGGACATATTACTTATGTCCTGCATTCTTTTAGTATGAAACCTCTGTGGAGTTTCCAGGTGTTGGATATGCTTGGTTAGGTACATACCAAAGGGGGCACTGTACTCAATGATAGGTCTGATGAATGGCAAATACAGTGGAACAATGACTTCCTTGGACTTAGGTGGCATACCTTTGTTTATAAGTTGTGCAACATAGAATTACTTCCTCACCACTGTAGACATGTGATAATCAAAGGCTAGATAACTATGTGTGTCCCTAAGTCCCTGACTACTGAGTCAACTCTAAAGGGTGTGTTGTCAATATGATAGTTACCATGGATGGAAGACTTCCCAAAGGATACTATTATGCATTTCTTGGCATTTAGTTTTAGTCCATGACTCTGACACCAGTTATTTGTCTGTGTCAGCCCCTCCTGTAGAACATTTGTGTCAGTGTGAGATTCAGTGACAGCTCCTAATTTGCAATCATCTGCAAATTTAGTCAGCCATGGCAGTTCAAGGACAGATCCCTGAGGGACTCCACTTGTAACTGGCCTCTTTGTAGACGTGGACTCCCCAATTCTTGCATCCTGGGTCCTGTCTGTCAGCCAGTTGGCTATCCAACGGATGACATATGGGTTTGTACCTAACCTCTTGAGTTTGTTAACAATGTCCGAGTGCTGTATTGTGTCAAATGCCTTGGCCATGTCATGGTAGGCAGTGTGAAATATTTTGCCCTCATCTATTGCTTTGGTGACCTTCTTAAAAAAGTCCACCAGATTGAGTAGGCATGATTTGACCTTGACAAAACCAAACTGGGTTGGGTCCAATGTCTGGAGGTTTACTATATCTCTACTGATAATCTCCATGATAATTCTTTCCATGGCTTACATATAAGACTATTGAGACTTATGGGTTTGTAGTTTCCAGGGTCTGTAGATGGCCCACCTTTATGCAGGGGGATGACTGTTGCCTTTCTCCATTCATGAAGCACAAAGCCTGTTTGGAGGTTACAGTTAAATAGTAATTCCAGAGGCCCTGATAAGTCATGTTTCATGCTATTAAGAATACATCCTGGGATATTGTCTAGGCCTATTAATGCAGTGTTCTTGGTCTTAGAGAGGGCATTAAGGACCTCTTCCCTAGAGATAGTAGGGGAAGTTATATTTGATGATAGTTCTTGAGGGAAGGTTGAGGGGGAGAGAGGAGTAAAGTTGGAGCTGAATTTATCAGCCAGGAAGTGTGCTATACCTTCTGGCTCAGTATAAGTGGCTCCATTTACAATGAGCTCTGCACACAATTGTGTATTGCCTAAGTGGACATAGCTAAAGAATGCTTTGTGGTTGTTCTTGACCTGGGAGATCAAACTTACCTCAAATTTGGCTTTGGTAGACTTTATTTGTCCTCTGAGTTGTTTGTTTAGTTTGATGAGAGTGCTTTTGTCCTTCTGGGTGCTGCATCTCCTAATTTTTGCCATAATTTTCTTTCTCCTGTTATACATCCAATTACGTTTGTGATTCCACCAGGGGGACTTGTTTTTTCTTTTGAGTTAGTTCTGTATTTCTTCCTGGTGAGTACAGCTGCCTCTATGCAGCTATTAACTTGCTTGTACAGATATTCTGTGAACAGTTCTACATATGCAGAAGTGTTCTCAGGGTTTATAGGGGCTTGAAATTTTGCTAGGTTCTCACTTAATAGTAGGAGATTAGCCTTAGAATAGCTCCTGAATATTCCTGGTTGAGCTGGGGCTCCAGGTTTTATTTTTCCTTCAAAGGAGACCATTTTGTGGTCTGACCGTGCCAGATAAGCATTACAATAGGGGGTGTGCAGCACTCACCCATATTAGTGAGGGCCAGATGTGATGTGGCAGTGGCAGCCTCATCTTCCACCTGCCTTGATCCCTCGACAGCTCTTGTTGGTAGAACCCCACCGCTAACTTATATATACTAGCTCCATGGAAACATTGCAGTAAGAAAAAGGGCAAACTCTACATTCTCTAAAAGTTGATTTTATTAAATTTAGTTAGAAGTAGTAGGACTCTTAAGAAAGATATCTCAAACAGCTGTCACATTCTTGTTGGCCAAACCATTACAGAATATGTTACTCCATTAACATTTTATATTTTTATTTTCTGAAGCATGTTGTCATAAACTATCTTTCATTTACTTTAAGTAATTTGTTAACTGTTTTTTCTTAAAAATCTGCTGCTTGTTTCATATTTTCTTAAACCACAAAGCATTCTGTCTCTAGTAAGATAATCCTGCAAGTAATAAAATTCAGTCTTTGGCTCTGATCTTCAGGTTAGTAACATTGGCATATATAGCTCTAGTAGAACACCATGCTGTTGTACAGAACACTTGTTCAATAAACAGAGTTTTTGTACACCATGTTCATAAGGGGTGGAATCCCTCAATGGCATCTAGTGGGGGATGCAGGTTATGCATTGGATCCCTGTCTCATGACACTAATGAGAAACCCACACAACCACACTGACCAAGAATACAATGAGACCCATGTTCAAACAGGGAATATTATAGAACCTATGTTTGGCTTGCTTAAGTCAAGGTTCTGGTGTCTAGAGAAATCAGGGGGTACACTACAGTATGATCCAGGCACTTGTGCAAAAATACTTTCAGTGTGTGTTGTATTGCACAATACCATTTTTCGGAAAAAGCTCCATCAAGGACAACAAGGGGCAGGACCACAGTTTCACAGGCCACAGGCAGAAACAGCAGCAGCAGCACATACAGATGAGGAGTCTGAGGGAGAACCTCCGGCAGCAGATGGTGCTGGCAGATGGAGCCGTACAGCGTATGCCCTGACTGGTTAAGAATCAAAGGATCCCACACACATTCACTACCTAGGTTAAAGCTTAAGATCTCATGCACATACAGGTATGAATACTGATGCCTATCAAACTCCACAATCTTTACTTAACTTTGTAATGGTTGTGTTCTTATAGCATCAGCAGGGGCAATCCTCAAGAACACAATTTGGACCTACACTAATGATAACAAGTGTGGAAACTGTAAATAAAGTAAAAATGTTATATCACTGATCACTCTCACATCAAACTATGTATATGCCAAATGAGTACACACAAGTTATCCCCCAGTCCAACCCCCACACCACCCCCCACAAAACAAATAAAAATATGTATATTTTGAACTCAGTTATCAGCACAAATTGTATAACACTTTTGTAATGTAGATAACAAAGGTTTAAACTTTCCAATACATTTCTGCTTTAACAATTTAGCATTTATCAATACAGCATTAGCAAAGTAACACCAAACTGTTATAATGTCCTTATCCACTGCTGTGGAGTCCAGTCTAGTAGGAATACAAAAACAGAACAGGTTTCTCTTTTCCTGCCAACACAGATAAAAGCACTAGACCTCCCTAAATACTTACAGTACAATTATCTGCAAAAAGTGTGCAAACATGACATATAATTAAATAATACATTTGACATGCACCATTCACTACCACAATTGTAGCAATGCATAATTAGTTATGCCAAAAGTAAGGGATAAATGTGAATACATTTAAAATTATACAAATGCTCTTCATCGGTCACTGAATGCCACCCTTGTAATGTCAAAATGAAAGCATTATTTAAGATTTAACAACATACCTTGAAAATACAGCACAGTAGAAAATACTTAAATCACACAGAGTATAGCCATCCTACTAGTATTTAGCTCTGTGTTTCAAAACAGTCTCCCCAGTGTGATACAAATGCACTGCTTACACAATTACATTCATATAGTGCAGAGTCAGTGCTGTGTGCACTGTGGGAATGCAAATGAGGTTTGAAATCATTAACATTCCTGAATACCAAAAACTGCCCAAAGTGTAGGGAATGTAAATATGGTGTAGGGACCTACATGATTAAATGCATGCTTTCTCAGCAAGGTAAGGATGAGCACTGTGAAGTGTTACCTGTTAAAGGCTTGCTGGTGTCTCTGATTTATCCAGCGGCATGAATAATCAGCTTTCACAGTATCCTGTCTCTGATATACACCTAATAAGGGTATGTCAGGGACTTAACAGAAATGTCTACAAGTACGTTGACTGATAAGTAGGTAATCAACAGTCCTAATATTTCAGTGCTGGCTTTTTTATGACTTGTCTCATCTTGTATTATTTGCACACCCCTTGGCAGTGTGAAAATCACTTTCATAGCTTAAGAAAAAATGGTGAAAAAGCTAGTTTACACTGCCACAAGTCACACAAAACAGCTAATAGGTATTGCATGGCTAAAAGCACTCTGGATAGCACTCAGGGAAGAAACCACACTTCAAGTTCATCTTTCTCTGTGGCATGAAGTGTAAGTGCAGTGAGCTGATAGATGAAGTATATAGGCTACAAGGTTCACATCCACTGACTTGACATTTTTGCAGAGGATTTTCAGAATATATGTTTAATCACATTTTGTGATACCATAGTGTTGTTTAAAATTCAACTGTTGTCACTATGGATAATAACATGTGATCCTTAGTCCATCCACTGTAATGTAATATGTCACTACCACAAGCCTGATAATGTGTTCCACAAAGTGCATATCTGATGTTGCAAGGAAATGTGAGAAGGAAGAATTGTTCACTTGATTGCACATCTCATTCTGGTCATTGCTACATATACCCACACATTGCATTCCATTCACTATCTGTAATTTCCATCGCATACATTATCGTTCAGTGTCTGTTTTATATGCCCTGTGCTTGGCATCACACAAACATAGTTCACTACTTAAGGAAAAAAGTGAAACATTTAGTTTAGGTTGCCTTAGGTAGCTCAAATAAGCTGGTGTTGTTGCGCAGCTCCCCACAACAGGAAAAGTACATACGTCAGTAAATGCACATGATAGATGTCAAATTTTGTGGTACAAGGTGTAACTATGAATTAAGAGGAATAAGGTACATGAAACTTTGCTTGAATCCTGTGTAGAGATCACATTGTAATTTATCACAATATGTCTTCTTCTACTTAATTTCATTTTAAGGTACATTTGCTCTCCCTTGACAGAACAAAACAGGGTGCACTACCTAAGAAAAAAGTGAAAAATGTAGTTTAGGGTGCCTCAGGTGGCTCAAACATGCCTGGCAGTACTCTGCATAGTCATACTTCAAGATAATATACCTGTCAGGTAACTTATTCAGTTGTGCAAGGTGTACCTGAGGTGAATCAACAGAAATAAGGAATATGAAGCATTGCTCAAATCCTGTTTTCAGAACACTTTGCCATAACTCACAATATTTACTTTTCCATTATTTTTATTTTAAGATATATTTGCTCTCCACTTTGCAAACACAGTTCACTACCTAGGGAAAAAAGTGAAAAATTAAGTTTAGGCTGACTTAGACAGCTGAAACATGACTAGCAACAGTGCTCTGACTTCAGCACTCTGGACAGTACTGAGAAAAGAAATTCAAAAAACATAGTACTACCTCTGTGTTGCAAGGTGAAAGAACAATGATTAACAGATAAATCATAAAGGTTATTAAGGGTTCAAATCCAGCTACAAGATATTTTTAAAAAGGGTATTAGAAGCAAATTATAAAAAAATTTGAATATGACTGTAACAGTAATACAAAATGATAATGTTCAACATGATTTTTTGCAAGCGATTTATCAGTAAGCCTTGCATAATGAAAATGTGTTTTTTAGCATATATGACCTATGTATTACATATATTCACAACCTAAGGAATGTCCACCTTCCTAGACATGACAAGGAATACATTTCATACAAAAATGATTACCATGAGTAAGAAGGGAGCAATACTGTTGCTGTAATCATTATGACTCATCACATATCCAAACCATGTCTTTAGGACTCTTATGCCTTCTAAAGTGTGCATGTAACATAAACCAGCCTGTCTTGAACATCACATTCGACTCCATCCATATGAAACATAATTACTTGCAGTAGGAATGTGTTTTATATAGGAATGCATTTCCAGACAGGATTACAACCACATACATAAAGGTGTCTCTGAAGTGTAGCTCCATTCATTCAGATATCAGTAAATGCCAAATATCCATGGGGCAGAGTTAGTTTTCCTGTGGCAATGTTAGTTAATGTGCTAAATTGGATTTTTTGCCTCCTGTATCCCATGGGTTTGATTCCCAGCTGTTACAAAATTATTTTAACTAATTTCCTCCAGTGGAGCTCTGGAAACTTGCACTGTAACTTCCTGTGCTTGGAGTCTAAGCTTATTGATAAAATTAAATCATGTCCTTACATTTCAAACAAATGTTCATATCTCTGGAATCATATGGGTTACTAAAGAAGTGTAAATGGCAAACTATTCATAACAAACATTTTATAGTGCTAGTCATTTTTGGTTTTAGGTCTTAAACTGGATTATATAAGCTATAGTAAACACAATCACCAGGATTCATCAAACTTCCATGCAAAAATAGCTTATTCTCACATGGAAGGGTCTGTTCCCGTGCAGCACAACAGCACGCCATGCATATTCATAAAGGTGTGCTGCTGTGCTGTAAAATAAACATGGTTCTGTTTATAAGTGCAGGGGGTGTGTCGGAGAGCAGTGATCTCACAATAAACACACCCCCTGCACACAAGAATTGCCATACAGCAATTTAAATTGAGTGAGAATGCTCATAACACCCCCAACCCATCAGGGCAAGAAATCTGGACAAAGTCATAAGGGACAATCGTCCCTACAAAGCCAGAAAGTAGATAGAATAACAGGTTTAGCATAAGCATATACATGATATATATATATATATATATATATATATATATATATATATATATACACAGAGAGAGAGAGAGAGATATGTCCACATTCATATCCACATATATACATACATACATATATATAGAAAGGTTAATAAATACATACATATATACATAAATATATGTATACATAAATATACAGAAATATTTGACAGCTACAAAGACATGTAATCAGAGGGTCATGCTGTTGCACACTGGAATTCTAAATCTGGAAACTCACTCACTGGAAGTATTCCTTAAAATAGGGACCAATAACATCTGTGCTGTCACAGAGACCTGGATAAAGGCATCAGAAAGCACCCCTGTAGTACCAGCCTATAATTAATTCCACAACTTTTGGCTGTAGAATGTGGACTGAAGCTCCAAAGGTGGTGGTATTTTCATATTCATAAAGGATGTACACACCTCCAGAGTGGTAGACCAGCATTATGCATTACAGATCCTGCAGGCATAGCTGACATTGGGTAAGAGAGTGGTTCAGGTTGTAGCCTGTGATAGGTCCCCATACATTTCCCAAGACTCTCACTCCATGTCCATAAAGACCCTGGAGAATATTAGTTTCCAACCTAACATTCTCATACTGGTTGACTTCAACTACCCCACCATTAAGTGGGAAAGCTACTCATGTACAGATGCACTTGCCCATCACATCGACCTGGTCCTTCCTAACATGAGCAACTGTTGTTCTACACCAATAGTCAACACCTCACTTGTTATATCTGAACACAAAGTAATCACCTTTGGAAATCCACAGCCATCTTACCCCCACTGCACAGGTAATCACCATGAAAAGCCTTTCCAAAGCTAACTATGGCCTCATAAAAGCAGAGGTGGCTAACCTCATGTCAGCCATGCAAATGGAGACTACTTGCATGACAGCTGAATCAAACAACAATGCACTATGAACATGTACACAAATGCATGGATACTGCCTTACCCAATACAACCAGGACCTTTACCTCCAAAAAAGGAAGCTGATCTGGTGGTTCCCTGCCATAAAGAAACTGTACAACAAAAGGAGGGAACCGATGTGGAATAAGGTGAAGTCCCAAGACAGGAAATAAACCCTTATCAGCCTCAATGAATAGTTGAGATCCCTCATCAAATACTACAAAGTTAGCTGTGAGAACAGACTTGGAGCACATAGTAAAGACAACCACAAGGCCTCATACAGTTATGTAAAGAATCTCCATGGCAATGCCAAGAATTGTTCTGAGCTACTAGACAATGGTACCTTCCAGACTGAGCCAACAAATAATGCCAATATATTGGCTGGCATCTTGAGTGCAAACAGTACCCCTCACTCCCCCCCAAAGGACCAATCACAATACCAGGACGCCACCAGGCACCCAGTATTACTGCAGCACAGGTTACAACACCACTGTCCAAGGCCAAGAATACAGCCTCTATGGGCCCTGAGAATATCATTGGCTGTGTTCTACATGAACTGCAGAGTGACCTGTCACCTTACCTGTGTGCCCTGTTTAAGCACAGCCTCACTTCAGGCTTTGTCCCAACTGAAATGTGCACTGCTACAGTCACCCCTCCCCACAAATGAGGTGTAACTACAGACCCTGGGAAATACCACCCCAACTGCCTGACAAGTCTGTTATGCAAAGCTATGGAATGCATCATCATGCACCTAATACTCAGGGATATGGGAATCTGCAGACTCAGGATCCCACACAGTTTACCTTTGTGAAGGGTAGGTCATACCTGCTCATTCAACCTGGTCAACCTCTTACCATCAGTCACCTAACCTGTGGATGAAGGCAAGGTGACACATACCACCTATATTGATCTGGCCAAAGCCTTTGATAACATTCCCAACTCACTAAGCTCGGCATCAACCCCTATATCACTAGGTGGGAAGAGATGCACAAACACAGGAGTAGATTGAACATATGGCTGCCATACATTGAGACAGTTGCAGATGTCACTGGATTTTTTTGTAACATCCTTTATGAGGAATATGACATCAGTAATACCAATAGATGTGAATATTTACTGACTGCCTTCCCCAGAGTCCACTACTGATTTACCAAGGACACTAACTGTCTGGTGAACACACAAAACATGACAGGCAGACATGTGGCCAGCATGTGGACAGCGTGCCAGTGGAGAGGTTTGTCAGACACATATCACTGTGAGTTGTGGCATCACACACTAAATTCATGTCCACACAAACCCTGTCACTCTATCAGTCCACCATGTGTATAACAGCACTGATGACATATAGTCTGTTCACAAATTTGGGGATATGTCCCCCATGTTGGTTGGCTGTCTCCACATGTCCTGTCCTGTGACGTATTGCCTCCCACTGTATGTGAATCTGTAGGCCACCACCTCTGTAATGTCCCTCACACAGGCAAGGAAATGAGGCAAGGCCCACATTAAGGAACGTCCCATATGTCAAAACTAGCAGCAGTGTCCAGGCCCACAGCACAATACAAGGTGGGCACCTACATAGTGGTATGGCCTTAGCAATACCTGACATCTGCACATCTGTACAGAGGACAGACAGAAAGTAGATAGCTGACAGGTTATGCATTAGGATGAATGTATTGAAAGATATACATCTGAAACTGAAAGGTATGCCATTACTACATGACAGCAGTCCTCAATGACATGTACAAAGAACATAGTAGTCTACAGTTAATATCAACATATCAGATCAGTATCCAATAGGAGATAAATATAAACATACAGCTCAAACACCTAGAACAAGATACACAGTACTCAGAATCCAGCTTTGCATGTAGGGGTGTATGGTTCCAGTACTATAATCTGCAATCTACTCTTACTAGAAAAAGCACTGTTAAAAGTACTAACATAATGCTACCATATGTGTTAAACTATTTCTGTCAACCAGTGCACTGTAGCTAGTGTAACATGCAAGTGTGACTGCATATAACTTGAGATGCTACTCATGTATGAAACAAATCCAAAGAGAAAATATTATGGTGCTACCCATGTATATCCAGGTGTCCCATACAGTAGACTCACACCCCTTGCTACTGTAATAACAGCACATAGAATCATATTATGTACAGGGAATTAGTTATACTTATTAAAGATGTCATTACCATGCTATTTTATCAGACTGAAATGTGATCACTGGTTACCAAGGCTAAGCTATGCTTAGCAGGTGTAACCATTGCTTAAATGTAAATGCTAAGCAGATTTGCGCACTGGTAAGCGAAGCCTATATGGCATAAGAGCCTATTCGTTTAACCATACGTTAGCACCGCTTACCATTGGGCAAACCGCAAAAACCCTCTCAAGTCTTTCTTAACTACTCTGTATCCAGCAGTCCTTGTTCTGCCTAGCAATAAAATAAACAGCCCTTGAACCCAAGACCTTGCACCATACCTATGCAATTTACCAGTAAGCCACCTCAGCTGTCAGTTTACAATAGGGAAGAGACAAGTGTGCAATTAGGAAGGATTGGTATCTATAAATATATATATCTGAATGGAAATATACATAGAGAGAATGTGAAATATGTAGGGAGATCCATATATGTGCGCAACAATATATAGATATATTACCAAAAATACTGAGGTGTACATATATATATGAATGTATACAAATATATACACACACATATATATATATATATATATATATATATATATATATATATATATATATATATATATCCAAAAAACCTCAGTGCACATATTAATGGAAGGTGCTCAGATCAATAAACACCACACACACTGCCGTGAGGGTGATGGGCCAGTAAAGAATATTAGAGCTATTTAGCTCTTTGAAAAAGTGCCTCCAGACTAATTTTTTTTGCCTGTTACAGGATTATTACATATTGAAGCTTTGCTGGGTTGAGTGCTGGTTCTCTGTTTTTGTCTGTGGTATATATATATATATATATATATATATATATATATATATATATATATATATATATATATATGTATGTATGCATACATGTCCCAAAATGCCCATACAAACATATGCTGCTGATAGACCACCCACAACTGGGGCAGCATGCACAGCTGGATACAAAAGCAGCCATAACACTCACATCTGCCCCCACACACACACAGTCCAAATAAATGAGTGAACAGTACACTGCTACAAAATCATGATAGGCCAGACATACAAGAATCTCTTAGCAAAACAAATAAAATGTCTGAACATAGCAAAGAAAAACACAACCAGCCAGTAATTCACACATGTTTATTATACGCTAATGTCTTGACCAAAGCCTTCAAGGAGTAAACATCACCAGAAATACTGCTTAACACCTAATTACATAATTGAATGCACAGCCTCCAATTACACTTGTCATTTAAAGCCCTGCAGGATAAAGTAGAGTTCATAGTTCATAGATTAGTACTAGGCTAACTGCCATTGCGAGCCATTTTTGAAGCCTAGCCAATTATCCCTTGTGAGACTTGAACCCTGCACCTTGTGTTTGTAAGGCAAACACCTTAACCATTAGGCCACCCATCACAGTTAATATTAAAACATTGAAGTCTGTACACATCAATTGTCCTTTTATGAATGTTTCATCACACTGAGGAACAGACGTTTTCAGAAACAGTACCTTGAGACCCACCACTCTCCCCATGGTGTGATTTATTCAAATGTACAGCTATTGAACTGACATATTTCTTATCAGTAATATGTCTGACATGTTCTAACAGCCTAGTTTTAAAACATGTGTTACTGTCCCCCACATAAAATATGTTACAAGGCCATCTGAAAGCATTCTCTATACACCTACCTCTTGAATGTACAGACTTCAACATGTTTCTCAGCCATTCCCCTCAGCAGGAATTACAGCACTAAATAATGATAGACCAGCATATCTACCCACCTACTACTGTATGACATCTGGACAAAGCTTGACATAATTGGTGGACAGAAGCCCAAATACATGGCCATACATGAAATATTGTTGTTATACACTGAGAAAGTCACTGGTGTTACAGGGTTTGTTGTAACATATCTTTTCTTTTTTTTCAAAACAGGTTTATTGTTTTAACATACAAGAGAAATATCATAACAATTTTATACAAGTAATTAAAAATAGATAGGTTTATAACATTCAACAAAACCACTAAAGTATTTACAAAGACATCCACTACAATCAGATCAATTAATTAAACTAAAATACCATGCTATTGAAATTAGGATTTTTTTAACAAATTTTGTAAATTATCCCATACAATATAATAAGATGTTTTCTAGTTGTTCTTGACCTAATTGTGTTTATTTCCATATGGCACACTATATTCATAACATTTTTAAATTCATTGAACGAAGGAGGTGTATCTGAAATCCAGTTTCTGGTTATTATTTTCCTAGCCACTGCTAGAATAGACCATAACAAGGGAAGCTTAACCTTTTTAACACTTTGAGGTACAGGTGTGTTGAATAATATAAGAGATTTAGAAATAATGAAATTATCTGTAAAAAGAGCCTGCAAAAATTCATTAACTGACTTCCAGTATTCTTTCAATTTTATACAGTCATAAAACATATGAGCCCAGTCAGCATTAATTTCTACATTACATCTCTTACATAGATTATCTTTATTATTTATTTTATTCATCATCAAAGGTGTATAAAAAGATCTATGTAAAAATTTCCATGTATAAAGTCTCCAGACAATGGAAGACGTAGTTCTATAGGCAGATTCCAATATATATTATTTATCTTGTTGATTTGGTGGGTCCCCATTAATAGAAGTGAAATAATTCCAGTATGTATCTACACTGTAAAAAGTTTCTTGTCTGATAATTTTATGTATGTATGAAAGTTTACCTTTATCAGAAACTTTATGTTGTAAATTTAATATCAAGTAATCAATCAGTGTTGGAATAGATTCTTTAACTGTTATAGACATTAGATCTATTCTATCAATGAGATGTTGTCTAAAGGTCTGAACCTCTAACCATCAAGTTTCTCTTAGATCAAATTCTTGTTTTAAGAAATCTAGATTTTTAACTTTATTATCGGATATCAACTGATACCAGTAATTTAGATCATTATCTATAGCTAAATGAGTTCCTTCAGAAGTAGATGACAAAAGCATACCCTGAGTATACATTATAGGAATATAATAAAATTCCATTCCCTATACTTAGGGTCATGAATATAAAGTTGATAGCTAATAATAATATTTAATGGATAACAAACCATATGTTTAGGTGTAATAGGTGAAGTACAAAATTCCTTTAGTAACCATAACATGGAGTTATTTACAATCATATTTTTATGTGTTAAGGAGATTTTCATGAAGTACATACTAATTAGCTCCCAATAATCTTTCCATTTTACGACATATGACTGATCTATTAATAAAGTAATAACTTTTACAATAGAAGAGATAGTATATAAATTAAAGTCTGGAAAAGAAATACCTTGAGACCAGCTATTAGTATGTTTCTTTAATGCAATCCTAGGTCTATTAGGTGCCCATAGGAAATTTAACATTAGTGTATTCAGTTTCTTGATAATTATTTTTGTAGGTGGAAGTATTATTGATTGTATTAAGTATAAAATTTTGTGAATATTATCATTTTAATAATTGTAAGTCTCTCCTCCATAGTAAAAAACATATTATTCCAGGTATTAAAAGATTTTGTATATTGAGAAAACAGGTATTATAATTATTATATATAATAGATTTAATATCTTTAGATAGTATTATACCTAAATAAGTTATCTGACCTGAATTGGGTACATATTTAGTAAAATCACTAATGAGAATATTTTTTGTGTATATATAGGTAGTATTTTAGGTTTTTCTTCATTGAATATTAAACCAGAAATACTTTTAAAATTCATCATTTTATCAAATAGAGACTGCATAGAAGAATTAGATCCTGCTGATGTAATTAGAACATCATCTGCAAAAGTTGAATTTTGGATGTTGTATTTTCATCTATTTCAAAACCCTCTATGTCAGTACTGTTTCTGATCAAATTAGCCCAAGGCTCCATTACTAAAGTGAATAATAGTGGAGAAAGTGGACATCCTTGTTTTGTACCTTTAAGAATGGGTATTTTTTGTGAAACATATGTTCCTACCTTAATATAAGCCAACGTTCCTTTGTATAAATGCTCAATTAGATTTACAAATGCATCTGAGAAGTTTGTGCACTTCAGTAAGGTAAACAGATAGTCCCAACTTACTGAATCAAATGCTGAACTTATATCAAGACTAATAAGTGTTAAATCTTTCTTTTTCCTATTTGCAAAATCAATTAATGTTAAAGTTCTTCTTATATTATCAAAAGTATTTATATTTACAATTAAGCCTGTCTGATCTATATCTATAATGCCGGGAATGATTGTCTTCAATCTATCATCAAAAATGCTCATAAACATTTTATAATCAACATTAAGTAATGAGATGGGCCGATATGAAGTACATCTAGTTGGATCTTTATTAGGTTTTAAAATTGGCGAAATAAATGTATATTGCCAAGATGGGGGGGTTATTAACTCAGTTTGGGCCAAAATAAAAACCTTATGTATTAATGAATATGTACTTTTAGAAAGGATTTTATATATCTCTGGTATAATACCATCATTACCCGGTGCTTTGTTTGATTTAAGCTTATTTATTTGTGTAATAACCTCTGGATATGAAATACTTTTGTCCAATAGTTTAATCTGTTTATTAAGTTTTTTATTCATGTTTGTGGTTATAAACTCCTTTATTTTATCTTTAGGTTCCATGTTAATGTTATTATTGTTAATATTGTGAAAGTGATTTCTAAATTCATCTAGTATTTCTGGTAGACTAGAAACATTCTTCTTTTTCCTTAGAGAAAAGATTTCTTTGATATGGTTTTGTTTATTCAATCTTTTTGTTTTATTTTTAAGTCTGTAAGTATTTGGGGCTTATTGAGTAAGACAAAAACTTGTATTTCTCTAGAGTTATTTTAACTTTATGAGTTAAAATTTCTTTGTATTTCTCATTTAGTTTGTTTATTTCTTCAATGACTTTCTTATCCATAGTATTTTCTTTATTATTATGTTTATAAGAGTCTAATTTACTTTGAATATCTAACAATTCCTTATCCCAAGATTTCCTTTTATTATTATACCATCTTATACTTTGTCCATATAGATATGATTTTAAGGCATCCCAGACATAGACAATGGAGACTTCAGGAGTATTATTTATGTCTAGAAAATGTTGTACTTCTGAAAGTATATATTCTTTATAACCTTTTAGTTGAGTTAAGTATGCTGGTATCCTTTTGGTCTGAACATTATGAGTATTTTTTATCATGAATTCAAAAACAATTGAATTATGATCAGATATAGGACATGAAATGATTTTGGAATTAATTAAATCTGTTACCATCTGGTTAGAAATAAAGACCCTATCAATTTTTGAATACGTTTTGTATCTGTTAGAAAAAAAGGTGTATGGTAATGATTTTGAATCTATCTGATTATTAATATCATTCAAATGATAAGAATTAGCAAAATCATTTAAATGTTTTGCATTAGATGTAATTCTTCTTTTTCCTATAGTGGTAGTATCACTTTCATGTAGTATACAATTAAAGTCACCAGCTAAAATAATATCTCCTATAGAGAATGATATGATCTTATCAAGATGATGTTTCACTGTATTAATACCAATTCCAGGTATCCAATATACATTAATTAAAGTGTAAGTCTTCCCATTAATTTGTATTGTAACCATACAAAACATTCCTTTGTCATCCTGATAAGACTTAATGGTTTTAGGAATGGGCATACTTTTATTCCATAAAATAGCCACTCCTCTTTTTTTCTGAGTGTGCTCTGAACTAACCAATACTGTATATTTGTTTGTGGCTAGTTTATCAATATCTTTTTTCAAGAGATGGGTTTCTTGCAGGAAGACTAAGTTGGCCTTATGTAAATTAATGTATCTTATTAGGCTTGCCCTTTTACATGGATTATTCAATCCATTAATGTTTTAAAGAAATTCCTTTTAAAGATGTCATTTGGCATTTTTAAAACTTAAGAATCTTATAATCAAAATAACAAATAACAACATAAGTAATGTTACATCTCCTCCTTTAGGTGTACCTTTAAATATAGCTGTATTTATTGAATCTCTTATGGGATTTTGTATAGGATTCAATTTTGTTTGTAGTGACAATGAGTGTACAAAATATATTGTGGCTGTCAAAACTATATACATATAACAATGAACAAGTGAAAATAATGTAAGGATTAAACCTTGCATCCAGCCTGGAGTTAAAAACTCCAACTTATAGTAGTATTTACCACTCAAGTTAACCCCCTATCCTAAGCAGCAGTACCTCAGCTACCACCTTATCAATTTAATACTGGTTATATTTAACTTAAATTAACAGCTTTCAATTCAATTATCTAGCAAGACAAGACTACACATTTGATAAAACAGCATCATATAAACTAAAATAAACTTTATTTTTAAAAACTATTCATACTACTATATACATCTATGTAATATAATACACTTGTATTCAAATAACATTCAAATAAACTTGATATTAGGAACCAAGAGGAGAGAGAGAAATAAAAGACGTGAAAGAGGGAGAGAGAGGAAAAGAAAAAAAGGAAGGCATATTTACATATTAATTTATTCAAAGTATGTAAAAATAAGTTCTAACATTCATTTAAATCAAAACTTTGGCTTATATGGTTCAGACATTACATATATTAAGATGCATCTATTTTCTGTCATGTAAATGCAGTCAACAGCTTCCAAAAAAACCTTGAATTGCTTGTATATGAGCATTTTACTCATACTCATTATTGTCAATAGAATAAAATATTATATTTATAGAAATTGTTATAAATCATACTGCATAGTTATGCAAATTCTCAGAAACACTTGCATTATTGTAAAAATCTGTATTTTGTATGTCTATACTACTGCTTTAAAATATATCACATGACAATTTCTTCTAGTATAGAGTTATAAAGTTATTTATGCTTGTCAATCAGATGAATTAAATGAGTTATAGTAATGTATATGTTTGGAACATAAGTTTTTAACACAGATTAGTATGCTGCAGTCAAGTAGATTTTCAAAAACACTTGAATAAATGTTTCATTTTCTATGCCTTCTAAAATAAGACATTTACTTACTACAAGAAACTGCATCATTTAAAATCATTATAACTGACATATTTTATGAATTATAACATAGATATTTAAGTAATTATATAAAATAACTCACATTTAAATGTCAAAGAGTTCATTTTCCTTCACATAGTCACATTTCCATCAGTTCTACTTCCTGGTAGAGTATTCTTCCTGAATCTGTGATGTGTTAGTGTGATATCTGGGTCAAAGGTCAGATTGACTGCTTTCAGCTTCTCTGTGAGAATTCTGAGAGTTGAAGCTTTTGAAACAGCTCATGGACACTGTTCATGAGGTAGCCCACATCCCAGATTGTCTCCTTAACATTTTGGCGAAACTTGTTAAAACTAGTGACAAACATTCATTTAGCAGTGTAAATGCATCTAAACATGACAAAACCTTCGCAATGTATTTTACAGATTATTACAGCCTCTATGTAAGTGAAATTAAGCCCAAAGTTATTAATAAGTAATAAAACTCAATATTTTTGTCCCAACTCAATTTTTATGCAAATCTTATTATTTACTGTGTCTATATGATCAAAAAGCATTTCTATATATTAATATGAGAAAAAAAAAAGAGAAAGAATAAAGAAAAGAAAAGAGAGTAGAAAATAAAAAGAGTGTAAAGCAGAAATAAAAAAAATGTAAGAGAAAGCTATAAGAAGTATATAGAATGGAATATTACTTACTGTTTATATTAATAGAGTTAAAAATAAAACATATTATTTACTATTATTTAGTTCTAATTATTATTAGTTAAAGCATGACAGATTATTTACAAACAAGCATAAGCAGTATAATCAAGAAAGTATAATTAGGAATAGCATTTGAAGAACATATAAACTTTTACAAGGAATACATATGTTATTATTCCATTTATCATATTTTCATTACTCTTCTCTCCCTGCCCTCCCCACCCTTTACCCACTACATAATCTAAATAGAATGTCATTGTTTAAACAAAGAAAAGAAGAAAAGGAGAAAAAAGGAAAAAAATGTATCAAATTGCTGACCTTACTTCTCTTTTTCAGAAAGAGAAACAAATTGAATAGTAGCTTGTTATTAGTTCCTCAGATATTTTGACTGGTTATGAAACAAAACATTTCTTTGCACACAGAGAATAACTTTGATTAAATCTTTTCAGAACATTTGTGGCTTTCTGGAAATGCAGGAACTATATTTAAAAGATTAATAATGAAGTAAAATGATGAGAGAAAAAGAAAAAACATAGAACAAATCATTTGTTCTTTAGTCTCTTCTTCTTCTCTGAAGTCTTCCACGGTTTCAGTTGCCAGTCTCTTTAATGAAGGACTAGCCCATTCCATTTCCTCTATTTTATCCAAAATCTTATTTTTTTGATAAACAGTAAAGCAGAGTCTAAGTCATCAAAAATTTTAGGACCATCAGGAAGGAAGATTTTTAGCTTGGCAGGAAACAGAAGGTATGTTTTAAACTGTGCTTTTAAGCTCCTTATTAGTGGCAGAAAAACTTTCTTTTAGCTATTACCAAGGAAGAATAGTCATTGTCAAACGCACAGTTGTCTCATTAATCTTAACAGGAGCTTTAGCCCAAGCAGATTTAAGAACCATCTCTTTATCAAAGATGATAGAAATCTAACTATAACTGATCTAGGATAGTTTTTGTTAGAGTTAGTATTAGCTACAGATCTATGTGCTCTTCGATACCAAAAGAGAATGTTTCTGGTAAGTCTAAAGATTTAGGAGCCATGTTGTTAAAAAGAAGTAATATTGTTACCTTCAATATTTTCTGGCAGTCCAAAAATCCTAATGTTATTGCGCCTAGATCTATTTTCCAAGTCATCCAGCTTTGTTTGTAAATGTGTATTTTGTTTCAGCAGAAACTCAATGTTGATTTCCTCTTCTTGGATTCTATTTTCCATGTCATTCACAGCTTCTTCTATGCCTGTCATCTGGATCTTCTGTTGTTGCAGGTCTATATGTAACAAGTCTATTTGTTTTGTAGTTTTTCTATGAAGGTATCAATTTTAGTATCCATTTTATCCATCTTAGCAGTAAGTTGATGGATTATAGTTATCAGAGACTGAAGTTCTTTCTTGATGCTGGAGTCTTGAGAATTTGTCTTACTGGAACTCATTTCAGACTGATAAACTGACAGGAAAATTTCCAATGTGATTTCTGACAGGAATATTGTTAAAATTTCCTTTCTTTTTTAGATATAGTTCAAGAACTATATAAAACAAACATATTTAGAAAGAAAATTACTTCAAAAATTTATTTTTTAAGTAATTAATTCCTGTCAGTGTAATGAAATTGGTGGAGCTGAAGAAATCTGCTGCTATCCTGTGTTCATTCTTGGCCATGCCCCCGTAACATATCTTTTCTGAAGGATATAAAGTCCGAAAAACAAATGGATATTACCATCTACATAATGCAATCACCAGAGTATGCTACTGATTTGCCAAGGACAACACCTGTCTGGGGAACAGCCCATGCATAACAGGCTAACATGTGGCCATTATGTGGATGGCCCTACAGTTGAGGGCAATGCAGAGACAAAACTTTGTCAGACTGAAACCCATGCAGAAGTAGCATGTGCAGACAAACTCTGTTAAACTAGCAGTATTCCAAACATATAACAGCAATACTCACATTCTGCTCCTAAGTCTTGAACCTTCCTCACCATTTAGTCGGCTTGTCTCCACAAGTCTTGTTGTAAAAGGTAGCAGCACACAGAACTCCAGGATGTCTTCCTCACAGGTAAGGGAAAGGGCCAACTCCCACATGGAGTACTCATTTATAGGAGTGTGTTGCCATGACATTGGCTATTGGAAGAACTACACAGCTGCTCTGCATGCAATTAGCAAGTGGGAAACCCCAATAGGTGCACAAGCCATCACTTGGTCATGAGCATCACCTACAAAAGCCATGCTGCCACCTATTCAAACCAGCTCTATCCCTGTAGTGCACAGGGTGAGAGAGAGAAATAACAACTGAGACAAAAAGTGGAATGAGAAGAAAGAAAAAATGTAAGTGGAGCATGTAAGCAAGTAATTGAATGTAGTACTTGGTCTTTAATAATGGGAAATATGATTTGGAGGGATATACATCCCAACAAGTCATGCTGTACTAATGTCCTGCTAAATAGCTGCTATGACCATAGCATCTGGCCCTCTCTCCAGTGGGAGATATCACAGACATACCTCTCAACTGTACAGATCCTCACAGAATGTCCAAATTTTACCATCATGTATTTTTGTCTGTTCCTTCTGAGATCTGTACTTTACTGGCAAATAGCTGAGGATTGAAGTCATCAGGTAATGACAAACACTTGAGTTTAAGACTCCACATCCTTAAGAATATTCACTGTAATGCTAAATTTATCATTTGATGACCTTCATATGTTTGTAATAGGTATATTTAAGGTATGTCCTTATTTATCCCTCCATCATTTTAGGCATTGTCCATATGTGATGCTCTGAGAGGTTGTGAGGTGGGAACACAGCTCAGGAGCCTGACTCACCTGGGAAAGGACAGCTCATATATGACAACCGCAGGGGTGTCTGTCAAACAGTTGTGACTGTGCCACTGTTAGGCCAGTTAATGGAATGTTTTCCATATCCATGTTAACTGTGATTATGAGTATGACACATGTTTGCCTTGTAAAGCTAAGACACCTATAGAGGGTGTGTGCATAGTAGAGTACTGTTGCAGACGTGTGTTGAACTGCATGTGATATATTGACTTAATAACATTCAACTGTACAGTGTTCTGCTGGACACTAAGTACATTTATGACTGATATATGTAGTCACATACACATATACCTGTGTTATGTCAGCCAAACCATTGGCAGGTCTGTGACCAATGGCACTGTAACATAATACCCTACTTATGACTGTTGAACATCTTCCAGGTTATCACAGTGATGTCAAACCCTACTGTGCAATCAACATACTAATGTATGGTGCAGCTATATTAATACAGTATCAATACTGATGTCCCTTTTGATATCCATTTATGTGTGCCATTGTCCAGGCGTACTTCTGTAACAGGTTGAGAAGTATGATTGAGCAGCAAGACTGTAAATACAGTGTGTCATACTTACATTCAACAGAAATGTATACCAGGTATCCCCTGAGCACATGTATGTATGCATATGTTCAGCTGGAAGGCACAAAACTAATCACATTTTTTTTTACAATCAAAGGTGTTTCTAGGAAGTTGAGCAACTATTGCCAAGTGAAGATGTGCCATGATGTTAGAGTCCAGACCAAGATGGATGAATGCTATAACCATCTCAAGAGGTCCATACACAAGTTTAAGGGTGTGCACACTCATTCAACTGACTTATTATACTGAGTATTATTTCCATATGTTTTCACAAACCAGATTATTATGTTTTCAATTGAATTGCACAGGCTATAGGTCACATTACAGGTGGGACTTGTTATGAAATGAAATGAATTACTGTGGTATCATGTTCCAATTGCACAAATACCAGGCGATGTATCAGGGGTGTGTACCCTTTATATCCACTGTAGCCATATGGACACAGCAGTACCTGACCTGTATATCTAGCCTCCACCAAGGAAGAGTAATCCCCTTTAGTGGACAGCAGCAATACACAAACCACATAATAGGTTGCTACATTGGCTGTACAGGGACACATAGGTGCAGGCAACAACTCTGAAGCAAGTACACCTATATCTGAGCAAGCAGGTAAGTTCACAGGTGATGTCCTCTAAGGCTGACTATGACTATGAATCGGACATATCCACACCACCAAGGACAATTGCAACCATGTCTCCACATATGTTGTAAGTCTCAGATGAAACAACACAATTCACCCTATACTGGGGGTAAAGAACACCTCATACACACAGGGCATGGATATAGGCAACCTGCATCACACAAGATAGGTGTGAAGATCGCCACCCTGTCCACCCCAGTTGTACATGGAGATATGCACATCAACCACACTCCTCCCCACAGCAATGGTGAGCATGTACATATTGCCTACTGATGGCAACAACAGCATATCTCCATGGGGCATAATAACATCAGTGTCTGCCTCCTACATTAACCCAGGCATGTGCTCAGAGCTCCATCACACACCACAGTCAAACACAGACCTGCCACCATACACACACCATCCACATGGAAGATGACCACTGTCAACCCTCTACACAGAAATTAATGGAGGATAGAGAAATATACCATCAAGTGTCCAAAATTGGGGGGAATAAGATAGCTCAGAGAGAGGCATGTAATGCAAGCTGCTATAGCCATGATAGCCTAGAGGTTTCCAGTGTAGTCTAGATTATTTGCAAGTAATATCCACTGTTGATGTGCATTTTGACAACCGTATGAGGTCCTGTGACCCTTTCCTGTTCATGTCTTCCAGGTAACATGCAGAGTGCTCAACTACCAGCATCCTATGTTGGAGAAACAGACATGATCACCCAATATGTGATTGGACATTATGCCCTGTCATGTGGGCGGAGAGCAGAAGATGTGTGGGAGAGGACTGCCCTGTGGAACAGTGATGCCAGCCTGCACAGCAGAACTTAAGTGCATGTGCAGCATCGGGCCACCAACCTCAAATGCCATGCTGATCAATGGGCTGCTGCTGTAGCAAGGGACTGGCTAGACACAGGTGGGGGCCCAGCCATCCAGCCCCCACTGACACCCACCGAGGAGCTCCTTACCACACTTGGGCCACACGCCAAATGCACAAGCCAGGATGCTGAGGGAAGCATTGTGGAGGTGGGCTGCACACACACATTGGATGAGGAGCATGCAGGTAAGAGCCCAGTGGGGATTAGTACACTAATGTATCAGACATACATGTATCTGCATTGTATCTACATGCATGTGTCAGGTCCAATTGCAGTTGTGGATGGGATTTTCTAATGCATAATGGTGGAGATCTACGGTGAGGAGAGGATATTGTGTATTATTGCAGTTAGTACTGTAGATGTACATACATGCTGCATCCATCCTATACCAAGGCCACATGTGTGTCTGCTGACAATAACTCCCTCTCACAACTACCTAGGACACTCTGGTCTGCATATGGGACAGCAGCCTGAAGATGGTGGGTATTGCATTATTCTGTTATTGCCTGGAAATACCCCAGGCATGTGAAGTGCATGCAATTTACCATGCACACAACCATCAGTAATAACTATATTGCTTTATGTAATAGCTATATTGCTTGTTGTGCATGTTCACTTGTGCTGGGGTTAACTGTATTGCATCGCAGTGGTCACCACTGGGGCCTATATGATGTTAATTCAACATTCCTGTAGCATACCTCATGACTTGTCAGTGCCAAGATGTCTGGACAGCGGCCACTAAATTATGCTGGACAAATGCCCTAAGGTAAGGTCATGTGTGACACATTACTAGTATACAGTGGATATAAATTGTGTGCACACCCCTCTTAAGATGCAAGGTGTTCCTGTTGCATACTAATTAGGACCACAATATGACAGTCCACACCTCTTCCAGCCTTTAATGTGACCCATAACAGGTACAGTTCACTTGTAAAACCAAGCATCTGTACTCATGTATTGCACCTACAAGGCAGGCCACCTGTGAGGGTGGCAGACGTCCTATCAACATGATTTTTCAGACAGGTATGATACCTCATGCTGCCTTTTGTGTCAGTACACACACTGTGGCCTATTTGGCTATAATATCACATACATGGGCATTGTTAAGGCACACAGACCACTTCTGACCATGTATAGTTTTCAAACATATGAATTTGCCAGACACATCTGTACAGAGGACTGTACAATGGTTTAACCTGCTGCATGTGAGGTAGATGCTGTCACCACACTATATAAAGTAATGGCAGTGGGAGGTGGTCACCAGTTGTGTATGGTATGCACATCAGAATGGTATAACCCACACATGATTTGATCCTCGAACACATACACAAACAGTTGCCAGCATTAGGATTAGAAATCCTGCCTATCTAGGTATTCTTACTATAGTGCTACATAGTTATCAGATACACCACAGATCTTGTACATTTCCACCTCTTCCAAAGGTACTTCTAAGGTGGATGTCATCAACAGGTCTACTAAAATTGGAGTGAAGTGAAGTGTAAATATTAGTACACAGGTCAAAATGGTATGAGCCAGATAGTACATGAGTCACACACACTTGCCAGTATTGGGATTAGAGCTCCTGCCTATCTAGGTATTCCTACTATAGTGCTACACAGTTATGAGATGTGGCACAGAGTTTATACATTTCCAGCTCAACCAAAGGTACTTCTGAGGTGGATGACATCAACAGGTCTACTACACTGGAGTGAAGGGAAGTGTAAGTGGTAGTATAAAGGTCAAAAATGGTACGAGCCAGACAGTACATGATTCACACAGACATACATATGCACACACTTGCCAGCTTTGAGATTAGAATGCCTGCCTATCTAGGTATGTCTACTATAGTGTCATACAGTTATCAGATGCGTCACAGAACTTAAACATTTCCATCTCTTCCAAAGGTACTTCTAAGGTGGATGACATCAACAGGTCTACTAAAGTGGAGTGAAGGGAAGTGTAAAGGGTAGTACACAGGTCAAAAATGGCATGAGCCAGACAGTACATGATTCACACACACATACTTGCCAGTACTGGGATTAGAACTCCTGCTTATCTAGGTATGTCTACTATAGTGTTATGCAGTTAATGCACGTGCTACAGAGCTTTCTGAGCATTTACATGGCCAAAGCTGCTGATAACTGCTCAGCTGTGGTAAAGCACTACAGGTGTCAGATAGTCTGCCTTCCACTCGTACATCATGCTAGTCCTTTCTGTCTTGCATTTCAACTAGAATTATGGCTTGGCACTTCACCAGGTTATTGTATCAAGAAGTGTGGCACACCTGGCAGCTGTCAGCATTACTCATTCATCACAGATGTAGCCCCAGTACTTACTAGTTATGTCCACCCCTCCTGGCATGTTTAAAGACCTGTTATCTGTGCTTTAACCCAGTAACCTGGTGCACTTGTCCATTCTGGGGCACTGTTGCAACTGCCTCATGTACACAGACAACCCTCCCCTCTAAACTCCAAACACTCAGACCTGTGAGGGTTACCCATATATCACCCAATGTGGACATATGCACTCTCCAGCAAAGACTGGACTAGCAGGTCAAGAGGATAAAATCAACACCTGCACCACACCATGTGGTACACGTAGCTCACCATGACACCCACTTTGACAACCATGACATACAGTGAAAAACCACGCATCCACCTTCCCAGAGGCACTCAATGGAAATTTACCCAAACAGTACAGACCAGCAAGGCAGACACCCACTCAGACACCGCAACATGGCACATGCCAAGGGACACATATTTAACCTACACAGTGCCCCCCCCCATCTTAAGCTCCTAAGGATAACCACCTTGCACAATACAGTGATCATGGGTAACTCAATACTGAGACACACACATCCCACTCAATAAGTTGAATATGGAGCAGGTAACAGCCAAATATCTATCACATGCCAGCATCTAACACATGACACAGCCAGTCATGTCACTCCACAACAACTACGTGTATCACTCCATATCCATGTGGGTGTGAATGACGTGGGACACATCTCCCTGGACTACGTGACAGGAGACATGGTTGAACTCTCTGATTATGCGGTCTAGGCAGGTGTGACAGTAGCCCTGGGCAATGTACCGCTGTTACGCAGAATGATGCTGCGGTACTATCAACAGATGATTGACTGCAACATTGGCTTATGTGTTATGTGTCATTCTCAGGGGATCCAAAACCTCTCTGCTTGGGATGATATGATTGACAGAATAGCTGAAAGGTTTTGGTGGTGTAGAGATGTGTAGAAAATAGTGAGCCAATCCAGTCCAATAAGTAATAAAACAATTTATTAAACCAAAACAATGAAAAGAATAATAAATTAACAAAATGTCATTCGCTTTCGTCTCCTATGTAGGAGACTTTATCAAGATAGAGCATGCCCATTGAGACATTTCCTTTATAACATAAAGGTTAACTGGTAGTTAAACCTGTGCACCATCACATTCATTACCACTGAATAATTCATATAATATGAGGTGCATTATTTAAAGGTGTATCTAGCCAAATGACCGTTTGTGAAGCATAATAAAACCATTTATTTGTAGTAGATTGGACTCATAACTGTGTATTTTGCTGCCAGACGTTGACAATCTTAAATAATCAATATCACTAACCAAATTTAAGAAGTTATGAAGGCTTAAAAAATAGTTAAACACAGATTAAAAGGATATATGTGTATATATATGTATGATGTATGAAGTAAATAAGTAAGGTCAGGGTCAGAATGCACATAAATATAAATATAAAATATAAAATGAAAAAATATATATGTTAAAAAAAAAAATATATATATATATATATATATATATATATATATAATGTAAAAATGTAACTGAGTGTATTTAGATAATACTGTGGACAATAATAAATATATTGTAAAATTAATATGTATGTCTATATGATAGATATAAATACAAATACATTCTAAAAACACATATAAAAGCTGTAATACAATGTGGTAAAATGCACATATCGATGCTTTCAAAAACCATTAACATCTACCTATACTAAAAAATGCTTATAAATATTATTATGTACAAATGTGAGATACATAACAAATGAGTATGTATATACTCTCTATAAACCATATGTGTACTATTAAACCTATAGTACCTAAGACTTGTTCTCACTTTGTAACATTCAACATGTTCAAATCAATAAAATCTACCTATCCAGGGCTTTCAATATGATAGAAGCCAATGACTTGCCATGGATGTCCTACATCTGTCACCAGTGGGTTGCCAGGTACTGGCTAAGTGTCTTGCCACCCCTATTGTGCTTATTAGGCAGTGTTCCTAATGTTATTACCAACATAACAGCTACACATGTATGCAATCTGAGGGTCATGCTGCTCAACAGTGGACATTTAACTGTCAGGATGCAGTAACTCATAGCAGTTGTTGGAGTGGAGGACACATGTCTGCTGTAATGGAGAGGTGGTTCACAGCAGTAGACAGCAGTCCTGCAGTATCAGGCTATGACGCATTCCACAGCTGTCAGCCCCCAAACATGGACTACACCACACCTCCATAGGTGGTGTTGTCTCCATATTCATTATGGATAGGAACACCTCCAGAATAGCAATACATCATAATGCATTGGAGACACTTGTGGTACAACTGCCTTGGGGTAATGGTGTTTTCCAAACCATAGCCTGCTATGGGTCCACATCTATGTCCCTAGACTGTCAATGCACATTCCTCAACACCCTGCCATCTCTAATGGTCCAATGCAACACTGACATAGTATGAGTCTTCAACTACCCCTCCATCACCTGGGGAATGTAGCCAATCGCCAGTACAGTGGACCAGCTCTTCTGGGATTCATCATTTCCATTGCCCTAGACCAGCTCATACTGACCCCTGGTAGAGGATGCAACAACCTTGACCTGTGTTGACCACTTAAATATGGGACCGTTGCTCATCCCCAGATGTCAAGCCCTGCATGGTGAGATTCACACAGGCTGTAATCAACATGGAACTCAACATGTCAGCCACACACCCCACAAAGATAACCACCTGGCAAAAACTCTCCAAAGCTGACTTTGCAGCCATGAAAACAGGGGTGGATGTCTTCACTGCACCCATGGCAATGGGATGTAGCTGCATAACTGTGAAATCATACACATAGGCACTGTACAAACAGGTGCATGAATGCATAGTACTAGCCAGAGCCAACAGAACCCAGACACTGTCCTCCAAACACTGGAAGACAATGTGATGGTCCCCTGCCATTACTGAAGTGTACATTAGAAGGAGGACACTGTTGCAGGGAAAGGTGGTGGCCCATGACTGTTGAACTCATTTATTAGCTTCAAACACAACTCTGGATCCCCCATGGAGTCCCCAAAAGGTATCTATGGCAGCAGAGATGCAGCAGACACTGATGACAGCCACAACAGCCTTGATAATTACATCAACAACCTCCACAGCATTAAACACAAGTGCTGCAAGCTACTGCACAAAGCTAATACCTATCCTGAGACAACAGATATTGGCCACAGTCTTGGCAACACATTCAGTGCCAGCTTTACCCCTCTCTCCCCCCACAAGTGAAGTGCTGAGTGAATGTGTTCTCACATGCTATATCCCATTTCTATTCTAGGCATCTGTGTGTCACCAGGATGTGGCCCTGCAGCAAGGCCGCAGGGTATGGCAGTGTGGTGACACATCCACCATATCATAGGCAAGGTACAGTGTTTGCACGGTAATTCCCAGTCTGTAACACAGTGATTGCATATGCCTCACAGCTTATAGAGCAGAGGGTTGTACATAGGTACATGTTGATGTACAACATCTGTTGTAGAATAATGAATGGTACATGTTCTGGTTTGGACATACCTCCAATTGCTAATGACCAAAGCCACAGGGGATATTCATCAACCAAACACACTACACTGGGATTACTATTTACACACACACACACACACACACACACACACACACACACACACACACACACACACACACACACACACACACACACACACACTTGCCAGTACTGAGATCCATAGGTTCATTGCTTCATAGGTATGTAGAAGGTGAATGGGCCTGAAGGCTCTACAAGGCTAGCCAAAGGGATTACCTTGGCATCAGGCCACATGACAATAGTCCCCAGCGGGGCTCAGGAGTATAGTCACTGGAGTGGTCCATAGGGATGGGTATTGTATTCCCCATCCACTCATCCAGGTGTCTATTGTGGGTGGCCAGTGATGTGCACTGCTTCCCATGTATGTGATCTATATTCCATAACATGGACAGTGTCTGGGTTGTGCACATGTCCCACATGAATGTTCTAAGACATGTGGAAGTGTGCTTGAGGTCTCTGGGGCATGTTGTGTGGACAAATTGGTATCTTCTGATGTAGCATTCCTGACCTCATTTGGTGAGATCTGGCTAGTGAGACCTGGCTATGTAACTGAGGTAGTGATTGCACCTACATTGACAGTATGATATGGGTGTTCAGTGGAGTTAGTTGCATCTGTCCATACCGGGCATGTGTATAAGGCATGGACTTCCCTTTGTGGAGTACATTTGCAGACTCTACAGTTGTTGCAGATGTCCAGTGGTGAACATGGCAAAAGGGCCACTGTACACATTGATTGGGCTACTGAGGGATGGAACAGGGTGCCATGTCCTTTTACTTGCTGGATAACACACACTCAGTCAGGAGATGTAACACATCAAAGTACTTTCTGATGTCAGTGGCACTATTGTGGTCAACAAGCATGTAGTCCACTGCAATCACACCGTGGGTACTATCTGTGAGGCAATATGCAGGGGAACTACCAAGATAATGGTTGTTGCCTAGCCAAGTGTGTTTGTGTATGATACATGGGTGGAGAGTGGTCTCAGAGTAATAGAAGGGTTGCCTATATTGCTCACTAATCTGTACTGATACATTTAGAGCTGTGGATTGTCTACACTAACCTCTCCGGTGTTTGAAAACTGCTGGCCTTGTAATGTGGACATTGTGACATATACTAGGTCCTCAACATAATAATTTAGCAAAACCCACCACCCAATGGATCCTGTTCTTACACAATCACAATGACCCCCACACAGGATACTGATGACACACACTTGCCAGTACTGAGTTTTAAACTCCTACCTAGCTATGTATTGCTACTACAGCATACCGCATTTATCGCACACACCACGGAGCTTATAGGATAGATGTTGTCCCAAGGTACTTCTAAGGTGAGGAACATCACCAGCCCTTGTAAATACTGGCATTGGGTGATGTAGTGGGTGAGAGATTCCAAAAAATACTTTACCCTACACACACATTTACATTTGCCAGGGGTGAGGTTCAATCCTCTATCTATCTATCTTTTTGGATCATTATGTTATGCATTTAAAACATGCACCACTGACATTACATGGTTTAGGGTTGCCAACAGGTTCTTCTAAGGTGGATGATATCTGCAGGACTGCTAAAGTCAGGCACTGAGATGTGTACTGGGTGTAAATGGGGCCAAAATCTTTGTGGAACGGACATACATATGTACACATGCAAACACTTGCCAGGCATGAGATTCAAACCCATACCTATGTAGTTATTGCTCCTACATTGTTCTTTATTTATCACACATGGCATGGAGCTTACATGTTGAAGAGCTCTGCAAAGGTATCTTTGAAGGTGAGTGACATCAGCAGCAGTGCTAAAGGAGAGGTAAGAGAAGTGTTGTAAGTGTGAATGACCACAAAAATCAGGTCTCTACAAGGATACACACAGTCTCTCACACAAACACTCACATTTCACAGATGCCAAGATCAGGACTGGAACACCTACCTAAATAGTTTGCTACACTACACTATTACGCAGTTATTGCAAGTGCCACAGAACTCATATGTTAGAAAGCTGTCCAAAGGTATCTTTGAAGGCGAGTCACATCAGCAGCAGTGCTAAAGGAGGGGTAAGAGAAGTGTTGTAAGTGTGAATGACCACAAAAATCAGGTCTCTACAAGGATACACACAGTCTCTCACACATACACTCACATTTACACAGTTGCCAGGATCAGGATTGGAACGCCTACCTAACTAGTTTGCTACACTATAGTATTAAGCAGTTATCGCACGCGCCATGGAGCTTACATGCTGGGAAGCTGTCCAAAGGTATCTTTGAAGGTGAGTGACATCAGCTGTAGTGCTGAAGGAGGGATACGAGAGATTTAGTGAGTATGAATGGCCTCAACCACATTCATCTAGAAACACACTCACACACAACTTTACATTTGGCAAGACTGAGATTACAACTGCTACATGGATACCTATTTGTACTGTAGTGTTACAGAGTTATCACAAGCACCACTAACACTATAGGGCTGAGGGCTAACCAAAGTTATTTCTACAGTGAATGAGATCAGTACATCATGTGATATAGGCCAATGGGATGGATAGTGGGTGGGACAGGCCTCATAACGGGATTCTCTCTGTCGCTGTCTTTCTCTTCCTCACGTCTCTGTGTGTGTATGTTGGCATTCTAAGTGTAGGAGCATGCCCAGTATGACCTTCTATATTAAGTATGTGCATCCATTCTGGAGAGGGTTGGACTCCAGTTCAGGGTTTTGTGTGCCACAGCTACACCTAGCAAACTGTTTGGATAATTTTACTATCTATAACTACACGGACACGCAAATTACACCTACTTTTTTGAATTATTTACCAAGGGGTTACAGTTTGTACCTTACAGAACAAGTTATCTTCCTAAACTTTTAATTGAGCTCAAATTATTTTATTATAAGAATAAGAATTTAGCATCATTTTTTAAAAATGAAGTTACTCAGGACCACTCACTTAATAGAAGTAGCATTTTTAACCCTCCCACTCATCCTATGTTAAAAATACTTTTAATGCAAGGGAAAGATAAAATATTGCATCCATGACCTTTTATGCAAGGGTTCATTGATGAGAAGACGTTGCAGGGCTGGCAGTATCTTCTTCTTCTTTAATCAACCTAATAATAGATTTTATGAATTTAGTCAAACAACAATTTGTACCTTGATGATATATGTATTCTGTGGACTGGTTCTAAAAAATCTGAATAAATCAGGTTTTGTTTCAAGATTTTTCAGGAAGACACATATTGCAACTCTTTATCTCATTATGATAGTGGACATCCCCCCATATATCTACATATTAGCAGGATGCTAATATGTTTTTGTTCTGGACAAGGTCATTCAAGACTTGAGAGGAAAACATCCAGGATTGAATGATCTGTATTTCAATATGAGCATTTTAATAGTATTTACTGAATTTATTGCCTGAATTTGGTATTTTACCAAATGAGCATACTGGTACACCTAGCAAACTGTTTCTGCAGGATATCTGTAGATAGGTTGCCAATATGGAGACACAATGGGCTTAACATACGGGGATACTGTAATTATTGCTGTCTGTGCTGCTTGTGTGACATGTTTGGGTGTAGCAAAGATATTCTGACATATGTACTGTTTTATACTGTGATGTGTCATGTCATCAACTACTGACAGTTATCATTCTTTGCTCACAGTTATTTACCGGGAAATACGAGATGAATGAAGCTGAGACCAACATTCTGAGGCATATAGGCTACACATTCTGGCACACACCTGCCATTGTGGAGGGGTAGCTACAGACAATAGACTGCTGGTTCTGTGTAAATGGTGCACCACCTTATTAGTATGCTGGCTGGGGTTCCCCTCCTTGTGCTTTTCCCAACTTTAAGGAATGGCCTTATCCTGCTGGGTCCATACCTCTCAGTTGTACAGATACACCCAGGTTATCCAGAGGCAGAACACATATATCTGGTCAGTTTACATTCACATTGTGGTTTACAAGTGGTTTTGTGGCTATTCATTCATGGGTTTGCAGTCGGGAGTAGTATGGGCAAACATTAGAGTTTCAGACTTCACACACTCCATGACATCCATGCTTCTACACACCCCTCTGTTATTCTCTCCTCCACCTAACATTATGTAAGCAATATCTCAGAGGTATCCCTATAGTTGGGCCTTTATCCCAGTAGTATTTATGGCCTGATCCACAGTCCTTGCAGTAGGACATGGGGAGGCATGCTACTGGCATTTGTCAACATGGCCTTGCATTTGTTTTCTGTTTACTGTTAGGTTGTTAGTTGGGACCCCCTGACATTTCATGCATTGGCACTATGGGTGAGGCATGAGCCTTTTCCAGAGGACTGTAAGCCATTTGGGAGTGCTGCAGGCCATCTGCACACCTGCAGACTTTAACATTTGAAATGACTGCACTGGTATTTCGGTTACTCTGTTGGCTTCCATTTCATATTGCATTATGACCTATCATGCAGACAGAAGGCATATCAGTAGAGTACACATGTTAGATCTTAATAGCATATATTTCAGTTTCAGGCTTCTTACCCTTCAGAACTAAAATGCAACTACCAGACCTGTTGTAGTATGTCTGTGTAGGTCTGATGGGGGGCTGTTCACCATTGCCATCATTTGGGGGCCTTAGCCCAGCCTTTCTTCATGGTCATCTACACCTGTCCTGCTGGGTGAGGCTGGTGGTAGATATGTGACCCTCATTGACATCCATGTGTGTGACTTATTCACACCCACATTTCTTTGGGCCATCACATGTACTACAGTGGGGGATGTCACCTTGTGTATTGCTGCCTAGTATGTTGACACCAGTATTTGTTATGAATTTCCTGCTGTCCCATATAGCTGTCTGCTGCTATCCCATTCATCCACCCAATTCCCTTGCATGCTTGCATCCATATCATACATACAAGTATGAGAACATGCTACTCCATTCAGTAATTGATAGGAAGAGTGACTTACCTTGTTGCTGGGCCAGTATTGAGGACAGTGCTGGAGGGCTGACTATGTTGGATGCACATAGTACACTCTCTGTACATGGTAAAGCTAAGGTAGTGTCATTTTTGGCATCCCTCTTACTGTCTGTGCAAGTCAGAGACAGGTATCAGTCCCTGGGTCCCTACAGTGTCAATGTGAGTGCTATGTGTTGCCTCTTTGCCAAGGCCTGGGCATACTGTGCATGCTTCCTACTGCCTACAGGGACAGGCTCAGGATGTTCCTCCTCCGAGTCCCTCTGTGTCTGTGCTGGCCTTTGCCATGTTGGGGGGCTGTGTGGCCCTGACCCATGCTGTTCCTGCTGCAGCTGTTTCCACAGGATCATATTGTGTGGCATGGCACATACTATCAACATTTGTGTACATGTAGCTGCAGAGTACTGCAAGGCTGCACTGGATATGTCAAGGCAGCGGAACCATGACTTCAGCATTCCAAATACAAGCTCTACAATGATCCTGGTTTGTGCGTGTGCCTCATTATAATGTTCTTGTTCGGGTGTATGTGCATTTCTGATGGGTGTCATCAACCACAGCTCCAGTGCATAGCCAGCATCCTCCACTAGATGGCCATATGGGATGACCCCCCTGGTAAATGCCTGATACAGCTGTGAGCAATGCCAGATGTGGGAGTCGTCATAGCTTCCAGGGCTGCCAGCACACACATTCATGATAATGCCCTGGGCATCACACACGACCTAGCAGTTGATGGAGGGGAAGCCCTTGCGGTTTATGTAGACCCTGCCCCACTCACCGGGTGGTGCTTTGATGTGGATGTGCGTGCAGTCTATAGCACCAACTACTTCAGGGTATTCTGCTATATGGTGGAAGAGACGCATATGTGTGGTCAGCACCTCACGGGCAGTGGGGAAATATATGTGCTCATTGGCATGTTGTGTCATGGCATCCATGAAATGGTGTTGTACCCTGGATGCTGATGCCTGTGAGACCCCCATGATATCCCCAGTTGGTCTTTGGAAGGTACCTGTGGCTAGTATTCTTAAGCCTAGATATACCTTGGTATCCACTGGGATGGGTTCCCCTCTATTAGTACTGTGTGTAAGGTATGGCTGGCACAGCTCAACGATTTGCTGTAGAATGTCCCTGTCCACTCAATAGCACTCTACTATCTCCAGCTCTTGTAGGCCCTGGTAAGTTAGCCTGGGTCTTTACACTCTTCTCCCCCTCCTCCTCACTGTGGGTTGGTTGTCAGCATTCTCCTCCTCACCACCCTCAGTCTCTAGCACATATTAGTGGAGTAAAGCAGCAGCAGCCTCTAAAATATTGTTATTTTTGCCAGTTAAAAATCCCCCATCTGTGTACACCAGTGGTGTAGAGTTTGTGGGGAAAAACAGTCTGCAGGGTGTTTGCATAGTTTATATCAGTGTATTGGGCTGCTGCATGTGTAATTGACTGATTCTGATACATTCCACCTGCCAGATAGGCTAGTTCTCCTTGATTGCCTTCCGACTGCTGTTTCCCCTTCCCACTTCCTCCCTATTTAAGCCCAGAGATGTGTTGCGCATACCCCCGGTGCTCAAATGTAAACAGTTCTGCTATTTCCTCTGTTTTGATTTTTGGCCAGCTGCATGCCACACATACCTGTTTAGCTAATGTAAGCACTTTTAAGCAGAAATGGCCCTCCCTGGATGCAAACCCACTCTGCATTTCATGGAATAAGACAATATAGCCTCAGACATACCCCCTTCCTTAGCTGTGCTTAGCTACAGACAAACATGGGCCACAGAGCTCCAATGAGCTTACAGCAAGTATGACACATCCCCTTATGAAGTCATTCAGCTCTTATACCTGCACTATTGTATCACCGCACCTACATGGTTAGGTACAAGCTGACACTTTGAGGAAATATGTGATTCAGTATAACTCCCCTCATTTGCATACCCCAGTGTGTACATCCTTAGTTACTGCACTTAGTCTGACCCTTTCTCCTTGACAACCAGTGCTCCCTGGTATTGTTTACATTCTGTATGCCATTGACTATAATGGGAAAATGCAGAATTATCTTAAAATTTACTTTTCTCATTTTTTTTTTATTTTCAGCACAATCCCGTTTGCGCTAAGTTTAAATGGTCGTGATCAGCCAAAAAAAAAAGTTTAATTAAAAAAAAAAATAAACATTTATTAATGCCAATGGCCTTATATTTATTTGGCCATTGGCATGTGTGTTCGACTGTAATACATGCTTTCCACGAGTTGTTCTACCTCTGTTTGTTCAGATGCAGAAATGTATTCAGTTACTAACTGAATGCCTTTCTGCTCTAACAATGTTCCTGCACGGAGTTCGGACAGCTTTGTGGATTGCAAAATCACCTCATTTGCATGTTTTTTACCAACAAATGAAGTGATTTGCATTCCACACAAATTTCCATGCAGAAACAGTATAGGGCTGCTTGTGCACTTTCCTGGAATGCTTGGCGGCCATTTTCCATGCAGGAGCTCCTACACTGTTGCTGGATGGAAAATGGCCGTTCCTGAATAACTATTAAGCTTGTAATATTTTGTAAACAACTTACAATATCTCAGCAAGCACTCAAGTTACACACATACTGTCAGCAGCATGTTGTTCACCCAGATGGGAGTTTATATGAAGCTAAGCAGTTCTGTCTGTGCTAGTTGGTTGTCAAAATATTTAGAAAAACATAACATTTATGACAATATAAATAAATATTGTAGGAACAACAATTAATTGAAATATCAATACAGTTGTTTTTGCCATTGTGTAAGCATAAATATAAAATCTTTAAATACTTTCTATGTATTATGGTTTTGGAATTATTAATGCAAATATGAGCAAGCAATATCTGATGACTAGAGGCATCAGTAGAATGCAATTAGAGAAACACCTGGGGGCATCACCCAGCCATAATTAGTTAACATTGTGTATGCCCCAAACTGATAATATGCCAGAATTTGGTCATGTTTCACCTTCCAACATGCAACCCTCAAAAGCTATGCCAGTAAGCAGTCCATTTTTGAACAATGGAAAGTATGACAATGGGTGGAGCCTCACACATGGTACAGCTTAATGCCACATTCCACACCTTTACTGCTTCTGCTGTAAGTAGTGCCAATCTGTCTGCCAAGGTATTCATCCACTTACAGTCACTCACACCTTTACTGCTTCTGCTGTAAGTAGTGCCAATCTGTCTACCAAGGGATTCGTCCACTTACAGTCACTGACACCTTTACTGCTTCTGCTGTAAGTAGTGTCAATCTGTCTACCAAGGGATTCATCCACTTGCAGTCACTCACACCTTTACTGCTTATGCTGTAAGTAGTGCCAATCTGTCTACCAAGGGATTCATCCACTTGCAGTCACATAAATGCAGTTGGCAAATTTGTGTTTGTGCAATACAAGTCACAAGCAAGATCTGAAATAGGTGCCAATTCAGACATAGCTTGTAAGCTTGACTTTTGCAGACATGGGTGGTGAGGGAGGGCATGCTGCAAAAATTAGAACACAAAGGTGGGGCGTTGAGGATTCCAGGATATCTGTGGCACTCCTTGTGAAGTACTACAACTGTAGGCTGCTGCAGGGAGATTATATTGGGTACCAGTATAAGATTGAGTCTCTCCACTACAACTGGCATTTCATGCAATGGCGAACAATGTTGTCACTACTATAGTGACCTTTAAAAGCACAAACAGGACCTCCCAAGCCAATGGGAGACTGAATTTGGGACTGTGAGCACCTCACAGTTGTGCAACTATAATGACCTATAACATGCCTATGATATGACAGTAATTATCTTGCTAATCAATGCAGTTACTCATTATGCTTTCATATATATTTGTTTTCTTTTGGTTCTCTACAGCTGCAGAGGAGATTGTTTCAAAAAGTGCCTTAGAGAGACAGGGAGTAAGTATGAATCAAGTAAGAATTAAAGCCATAATATTATTGTCATTCCTTCAAGCACTAGTATCTCCAGCAGGTATACCTCATCATTCATCTCAGGCATGTATGCCTTCCCCAGTAAGTGTTGCTGCTTGCATTAGGCAATGCAGGACCCAGAAGCAGCATATATATTTTTTTTCATTTAATTGATAATTATAAGATCTTAACAGTACTCTATCAGGATGAATTACATTATGGCAAAAGAAACTCGTAACCGACTACAACCGTATCAATGAAACCACTTGTGAACCAGCGACCAATCCCAAACTTTAATGCAAGATAAAAAACAATACTCAGGCCCAAATGGTTAACCTAGGTTTCGTCCCAACTCTAGAGACTTCATCAGAACAATCATAACAAGAGAGTACAACTGTACATTGACATTGTGAAGAAGTGGATATCTATGGTGCTCTCTCACCACCCTCCTGCAAATTCCTGTCTTCTTTTCCCTGTGTGCTACCTTCTGTTTGCCAACCCCATTTTCACCACTATCCTATCCACACATTTTTCACATGTTTAATCTGGTCAAAAAATAAATTCACACACAACACACACATGGCCAGAAACGGCCCATGAAAAAGCCTTCACTTTATGTCCTCATTGTTTGTACGGAGTTTGGTATAGCAAAGCAATGCTGAGTGACAGTGAACTGTGTTTAACTTCTTATTGCAAAAGCTGAAGATCTCACTCTAATCTGCAGTGGTCCAGTTACTGATGTACAAATGTCTTAAATCAACTGCACTATGGGAATACAGAGTAAAGCCATACTAAAGCCAGTACTGTGGAACAGTTAATGTACCACTTATTAGGCTGCTTGATGTATTGCACTGAGTTCCTTTGTGGTGAGTTGAGATAATTCCCCTGTTTCTAGACAGATTTTTTTTGGCATAGTAACATGGGTTTGATTATAGCTGTATGTCAGTATATTACTTCACGACATACCACTCAACCTTTTACAGCAAGAAATCTGAACAAAGCCATAAATAAAAGGGGGACAAAGGCCAAAAATATTGCTCTTGCAAACTTAGAAAGTTGATAGAATAACATGTTTTGCATTTGCATGAATTTTCTGAAGTGTGTGAAGTCTGAAACTCAAATATCTGTCATGATTTTCTAACTTCAGTCTTTAATGATTTGCCACTAATTTGCCGGAAAACCACAATTTTATGAAAAATGGACCAAAATATGAGGCAAAAATCTGGACATTCTGTGAAAATCTGTACAGTTGAGAGGTATGCTTCATGGCAGTTCATATTTCTATCATATATTTAATTGCAAATGGCTGTATTTCTCTACATATAACACATTTCCCTGACATAACATTGGAATAGTGCAGCAAGACATCATTTTCTAAAACACTGCAGCCCCAACAGGGAGACTTAGTAAGCCAACCTTATCCTGACTAGGTATTCATGTTACTGCACTGTCTCACCCCTTATTTGTACCTATGGCAATAATTTTATTGTACAGAGTAGGACAGATTAATGATGATTTAATAAGTAAGACTAAAACACCATACAGATGTTCCTATCTGTCCTACAAAGCATATTTGTGTTATACCTGTCTTCATCTGTCTCTGTTCACCCCCCCCCTTCCATAAGTTTTCAGTGTGCTTCAATAGTCTTATTTTAATGCCAGGAAGTCACAGTTTCTTTGCAGTATGATGAGCTAATGCTCCAATGTATAGAGAGACTTTTTTAATAATATCATGGGTTCTATTACAGCCATTAGCTTGTGACTGATACAGTGCTGTTTAGACTGTCTAAGCTAGATAGGGAGGAGGTTCAATACCTGTCATGGAAAACTTGTATCAGTGTGTGTGTGTGTGTGTGTGTGTGTGTGTGTGTGTGTGTGTGTGTGTGTGTGTGTGTGTATGCGTGGTATGTCTGTTGCTGTCTTCATTTGTCCTGCAGAGAATGTATTTAAGTGTGTACACAGCTTCCTTATAACAACTTCTATGGACACATCTGGGATGAAGCACACTGTTAAGGTCATCTTGACAAAACTGCAATCTCATAGATTCCTGTCCCAGAGACTTCCTATACTCTGCAACAAGCTACCCATCTGTGTCAAGCAAAGTTCCTCATTAGCACTCTTCAAGAAAAATCTTGATGAGTGGATGGGAAATAGGAAATACACTCTGGGGATCACTTCTGTGGCTCTGCTCAACAGGAGCACAGGAAATTAACTTTCTTGGGTGGCATAAGCCAGGGAACCTTGTTGGCTAGGCTTACTTAGGCCCTTGGGCTGATAGCCTAGTACCTACCTATGAACCTATGAACCTTCCATTGAGGTTAGACTTTTTTGTGGTACTTTTAAGTATCACAGTGCTCTCTAGATTGTGTAAACTAGATAAGTAAGAGGTTCAGTGCCCATCAAGGTAGAATTGTATGCAAGTGTGTGGTAGTTTAGAGTTAAGTGAGTACATGTTCATTCAACCTATACTCTGGATACATTTTTTTAAACTTAAGATGACTACTTCATCTCTTAAGACCACATCTCACATCCACAACTTCATTAATACACAAGGGTGTAGCTATGCATACTGTCTGCAATGTGCTGATTACAATATTTTATGCATTACATAAAGGAAACTCTGTTTATTTAGGCAATACTATGTCCACGCATTTGTACTTTAATGCTTAAAATGACAGTATCATGGGGGGGAGATAACCAATTAATGTTTTGAGATAGGAAGTGATGCAAACATTTGTTAATTCGGGAGGGGGGAAAGATTTCCATTTTCCAAATGTCAATTTTGTGTGTGGCATCAATAACAGCACACAATTACAGCATTATATTGTCAGACTACAACCCTGGTTGAACACACTGATGTTGCCATGGTTTTATAAATGAACTGAAGGTATTTGATTGTCAGACATCTCCTGTGGTGCCTACATACTTGACACTGTTCTCAATAATTTAAATAGTTAGGTAGGATGTTCAACAACAGCAGTGCTTAACTTCTGCAAGTGTGACTGCTGATGGAGTCATGATTGTTTTAGACACATATGTAATGACAACTTTTACAAGCCCTGATTGGCTTTAAAACTAATTTTACCAGATAAATCTCCTTAACAATACAATGCTGATGTCATCCCTTCATAGATGTTATATGTGTCAATTGTATTCAGTATTCTGAGGTGGTGCTGCCTGCTGATAATGTGCTGTATTGCTATTGTAAGTGGATACATAGGTGGTTCGATTCTATTACTGCTTCAATAGTGTGACAGTTATTACTGTCACATGCCATTGGCCAGCTCTGTACCACCTTTATATATCCTTCTAATTATGGGATAAAATTGTAGTGATACTCTGTTGTGACACTAACAAATCCCAGCATCACCAGGGAAAATAACATTTTGTCCTCACAACTGCAGTATGCCACATTTGAAGTGTGCATTCTCCTGTGTTGCATGACTTAGATAGTGTGCTTTGCACATTGAGTTACTATATATGTAGGATGCTGGAGTCCAGGTGTGGGTGTGTCTTTTGCCCTCATACTGTGTACACTATTCTGCAAAGTCATATATGATATGTTATTGTGCAGTTCAAACACATTTTAACATTAAAGTCCAGCTTATAAACAGTGATGATGTCATCCATTTAACTGTTCACTGTCTCAGTTGTACCTCAGCATGGTCATGTGGTGCTTGCGATTCAACCATTGATGTTTTTATTGTGATCGTCGGTAGTTATTTGAAGTGTATCCATCAGTGCTCAGAGTACATTGTGTCAGTGCTATTGTGACTGTACATGTCACTAACACTGTTGTCATGTGCATTGGCTTTGTATACCTATAGATTTTGATCCCTCTTACTTAAGAGCAATGACAATTTGTCACATATCAATGGTTTTATTCAAAGAAATTATGACATTTGCTTCCATGTTACTTACATAACATATGTAGGAAGTGTTATCCTTTGGCATGGGTTAATGAGACAACATATTGTCTGTTGATGATGTACTATAGCAATCACAGGTACACATGATATAATGGCTTCACATAACCACATACGTCACACATGTAGTGACATTTCTACTGCAGTGCATTCATCCTGGAAAACTTCCATGTATTGTCTGCTGTCAGTTGCTCATGTGTTCTACATCCAAATTCATTGTCGTTAGCATTGTTGGGCCTTATACTGTAATGCATGACTAAAATACCATGGTGATAATGAGTCCATTAACAATGTGACAGACCTCCATGATCCCTTCCATCTCATTGTTTATCACACATACAGATGATGTAAGAATTTAGCATAGGTCGCTTGTCATACTAGTTGTAACACTTCCACTGTGGCACTTGGGTTTCATCCAGATGTCATTAGTCAATAGAATCACATTGCTTGCTGTTCAATTCCTAACAGGGACAGCATTATATGAATGTACTGCTGTTACATAAACACCATTGTATCTAGCTACTGTTATCTGTTTTTATGTTAGATAATGATATATCATCATAGGTTGTGATTGCATGGCACTGAAATGTTTATTTGGTGCACGTCAAGCTGTAAGTGCTCATTTGGCATGTGCATTGAGTATTGGCATTTATAGTAAACCTACGCAAACAGGGTTAAGTTTTGGGACAGTGTGCATCCCATTTAATGGAAACAGCTTCCTTGTCAAAGATTCAGTCATACTGTAATGCTCAGTGTTGTGTGGACAATACCATGTGTAGCATGTTTCTGCCATTCTGACAAAATCTGATTGTTCATAAGATATCCATACTTCTTGTGTTGACTCACACATTCAGTTCAGCTATGTGTGATAGCCTCTGCTATCTGATGTAGTATATGCAGTTAATACAGGGGTCTGGAGAGTGTCTTGTATAGTAAGCAGGGATTTTAATCTGGTGACATCTATTTGTTAGACTATAGTGGCTTACACACACTCACAGACCAGATTTTTAATGCACTGACATAGAGGGTAGTTCGCCAGTATACCTTATATAGTATGATAATGCTGTCCGCTCTTTGAGGGTGTTCCTCCTTACTTGAGCAATATGTGTATATCTGAGGCACACATGAATGTTATGCATCTCTCTGATATCTGTTTGGGCATGTGTTCTGAAAGGATATGCTGCAAATGTTTCTTAAGTAATTCCTTGCTCATATGCATTACCTATTCACAAGATAATTATGTCATATATTGCATGTTGTCTTCTAGACATGTGTAATACTGCCATTGTTTCCATCACACTATACGGCTTGCCAACAGATGTGTCATTGCAAAACATACCAAACTGTATGGAATGCAAGGTAACCATCAGAAGATGTCATCTGTTACAACACTTTCTATTGTATTGCCGATGTTGGATTGCTATTCTGTTACAGTCCCCTGTAATTGTATGTGATCATGACTAGCATTACTGTGTCAGGCAAGTTTGCAAATTAGCAATGGCAACACTGGACTTCTGACATGCCATGCACTCAGTCTTGACATTGTTCACTTATGTATGTTGTTTGTTATTAGATTGCCATGTATCATTTACATAAACATACAATATTTGCCTGTCTTTGACATGCTCATAAGTGATAAATCCCTTTCCTATTGGTGCTACTGCCATTTCTTTGTATAGACAGGTCCATTTCTGAGTTACCTGACATTACAGCTGTAATGTCTTTTGGTTATTTTGCATACATGGTGAAATGAATATTACATCGGTGATGTCAGCTTTCATACATCACTTCCCTGTATATACATCTTTGTACGCTATGAATGCATTTTGTGCATTCACCCATAATGTATCTTCTGTCCTTGAGAACTATTATCTGAAGTCAACCATTTAATTAACACGTATATCACATTTACCATCCCCTTTTTAGCAATGCAGCTTTATGTTCCTATCCACATCCTTTCTCAGCAAGTCCATTATTATTTATGTGTGTACCTACAGGACTGACACTCACAGTAATTATCCTTGCATCAGTCTTGCAGGATTTATGTTCATAATGCTTCTTATACATTTTTAACTTATTTGCCTGCAAGATATGAGTACACTTTAATCATTTTCCCTCTACATCATTATTAACTTATTATGTTGCATTTTTGTGTTCCTAGTCTCCCATTTCACCTCCCCTCATTCTGTATTGTGTCCCTGTACTTGTCCTTAGTATATGTGGGCTACAGCAAATGCTTGCATCTGATCACTGCCTGTAAATGATCCATTTTGTTTACGTTGTGTGCTGCTGCATGCAAGTACCTTTCCATGGCCACAAACAACATTGCTGGCCACAGAAAGGTACTTGCATCCAAGTAGATGCAATGAGTAGCATGCATATTTGATAAGCGCTGCTGCTCATCGTGCTAACATGCTTACTTCGTGTAGCCGCTACTGTTAATGAATCCCAGGGCATGTGTGTTCATTTTGTATGACTAAATGAACTATTAAAATACTTTGTTCTGTTATACAAACATGAAAGCAATATTCCACGAGACAGTGCAGTGAATGTGTACTGAAATTTTTGAGCATATTTTGAGACTTAAAATATTAAAATGCTATGTTCTGTGAAATAAAAATGAAAGCAGTATTACATGAGACAGTGTAGTGAATGTGTACCAAAACACTTGAGCACGTGTATGCAAACTGTGCAATTTAAGCAAAATATTTAAATGCTATATTATCTTATACAAAATGAAAGTCATATTGCTGGAAACAGTGTATTGAATGCATACTGAAACTGAACTCCATTCATCGAACCAAAAACAGCAAATGTGCACTTCAGCAAACATGAACTTCAGCGAATTTCTAAAACGGAATGGCATTAGTTGGCCAACATCAGGAAATGTGCCTTTTTCCCCACTTTAGTCTGATCTCAGATCAGGGTGGGTTTGACATACTGCAGTTTGTCTGATGGTCACAATGTTGGCCAAATTATGCCATTCCCTATTTAAGAAATTCATAGTAGTTCACATTCGCTGTTTTCAGTTTGATGAATGGAGGTTCGCGGAGCTGAATGTTGGATTATATGATATAGACCATTTTCATATATATTACTGTAAATATCCTACCATCGAGTCTGATGTAAGGTTTGTATGCACAGAAGTTCTGACTCCCAGAACTTATTAGTTATTAATTAAATTGTTCAGCAAACATATAACAGATTAGAAATGAGGCCAACTAATAAGTGCTTGAGCTATTTCTGATTTCAGGCAAAGTTCAAAAAAGTGTGGTTCAACAGCAGATGAGAAAAAAAGTTTCTGCTCACCCAGATGGCAGATTAGGTGGTTGGTTGAGTAAAATCTCATCAAAAGGGAGCTGTAAATGATTTTTCACAGAAGAAAAGCCTTCTAATAACATCTGTGTTGCAAAATAATATATGCAAAGTGATTTTTGAGACGCAAACAATTTATTTTAAAGATACGACAATGTGTTTTTTAAATAGCAGTGTGTCCAGCTTTTTAAAGGCAATGACAGTAAAATTTACGGAGATGTTTATTAATATTCAAATATTGCAGAAAAGAATGCACAGAAATTTTCAAATATAATGTATATTTAAAATGGAGTAGTATTTAGAATCAAAAAGAGAATCGGATTTGTTTCAACAGATTTTTGTTGCAATATAACATGCATATTTTTTTTAACAATATAACCTAAAACACTGATTAAGGATAATCTGCTCAAGGCACTGCACTTATCTTCGCCACTATTACACACTCTATTTATCTCTTCTATAGAACAATGGATATAAGATGTGCCACAAGCTGAACTCAGACATGCAGGATGAATGTTATGCCATGGTCTGCTTAGAGTGAAATTAATTGACTAAGAAATTATCCAAATAACTCCAGAAGTGGCAGTTGTCAATCAGAATGAGATGGAAATAGGAAATGATTTATCTGTGATTTTTATGCCACATTGTATGAAATTATTTTCACGCATACCACTGGATATGTCAAACTTGTTACTAAAGATATATGAAAGATGAAAAAGTGCCCCAGTGGACAAATTAACACTGCAGTTTACAAGTGACAAAAAATGCAGACAATGAAATTACAAGCATGTGGATAGAAGGCTTAACACTTCATTTGGTGATGTGGACCAGTAACAGACTGGCAATAGATGAGTACTTGCCATGTTTGTTGACAGATGCCAAACACATTTTTTATCAAAGAAACAGGAACATTGAAACACAAAGACTAAAATAAAATGAAATGTTAGCTCTAAAATCCATAAGGCTAGAGGGGTGTCTTGTATACTTAGACCTACGGTAGAAATAAAAATACAGAATTGTAAAGTACCAGGGTAATGAAACAGAGAGAGCAAGTTTCCCTACAATGCTTATACTTAACACAAGTCAGGTAGCAGTTGCTCAACATTTGCACAACCACAAAGATTTCTCTCAGTTAACAGTCTTACATGGTCAGTTGAAACCCAAACCATCTCCCTCCATGGGTAGTATGTTTCTTCTCAGCCTAATAATTCTAATATCCCCAATAAATGTCATACCTTTGAAATTCTACAAAATTCCTTCTGGTGTCTTCCTATGGCCATTTAAGGGGCCAAAGCAGAAGCTCATTCTGGTTGCTGGTTATTCCAGTCAACACTACTAGTGGAGGTGCATAGCTTGGACTGGGGCAGCCACACAATGAATCTTGATCAACAGTATCCCAGTCTAGCTTTTGCAATCTGCTTGCACCCATACAAAATAGGCTCCTCCATCTGAGGCTTAGAAATCTTAAAGGGTCAAAATACCCCTGGGTAACTGCTGAGTAAAATTTCAACTTAAAAAGAGTGATCTGGGCTGGAGAGAGTAGAAAAGATAAGTCGTTGACTTAACCAAGCATCCGAGCTCAAGTATACCATAATACTGATACTGCCCTTGTAAGGGTAGTAAATGACTTACTTATTGCAAGAGATCAACACTGCTCTTCTGTTCTGATCATGCTAGATGCCTCTGTAACATTTGTCATTGTTGACCCTGATATTCTGAGCAAGTCTTTCAATAGTTATTATTGTCTGTCCTCCATTGCCTTAGACTGGTTTGCATTTTACCCGACACAATATACCTAGAGGGTTGTGTTAGGTATAAACATCTCCTTTATTCTTTGGAGTGTAAAGTCCCACAGACGTAATCCTGCAGACATTATTTTTTACAGTGTTCATACCTTTAAAGAACTTATTAGAAGAAAAAGTGCTATAGTGATAATGCCTATTTATATCTTTCCTTCTCTCAGTAACATATGTCTGAAGTGCATTCTCTGTTAGACAAACTATTTGTCAGTGCCATTATTGCAATCAGTTAAGATTTAACACATTAAAAATGAAAGCCTTGTGTGTGCATGCTGCTTTGAGTGATTCCTCTGTTTTGCTACCGCCATCATTTATTCAGGATGGTGGCAGTTTGCTCAAGGTCATACCTAAACTCCAAAGACTTGGTGTTTTCCTTAATAGCTAACTGATATTTCAGGACCAGATACCGACTGTAACTAAATAATCATATTTTGCCTGATGAACATGGGTAGAAGCAAGCACTTGATGCCTCCTGAGGATCCTTCAGGTCCTGGAATGCCTCAACATATTCCCACCTTGGCTATTGTAACCCAATTTACCTTGGGCTTCCGGACAGTGAACTAGAACAATTACAGCAAATACAAAACTCTTCCACTTGGTAACCTACTGATATCCAACCTTATCAGCAAATTGCTACTGTGATCTGTGGTGTCAGCACATTCACCCCCACTTTCACTTATATATAAAAGTTTGGTGTTGGTTTATTTATCCACATATAAAATTCGTTTTTCTCATCTGTAGATAGGGCTCCCCTACTTCCTACTTTGTGCTGTCTGCCTAAATGGGTTGTTAGTAGTTATTATTCAGCTTAAAACATCAGGTGTCAGGTCATTTGCATGGCTCCCCCAAATCTTGGTAGCTTACATAATATTTCTGCTGTGGCCTACTTCAAAAGCTCCACTAAGACCTCTTTTGACCTCAGTTTTGATAATGCTCCACTTAATACTTATATTATTCTGTGCTCCAAGAATGCTTAGTGTTTAAGCACTTTAATATAACTTGAAGTTCAAATGCCATGCTATAATAATACTGAGAATCAGCTATTTGGCACAAGTCTGTTTAGTAAAAGTGAAAAAAAAGTAATGTGCTTTTTAATGTTTATGGTCCTCTGTATATTGCATTTTTGTATTACTGTTATCTGTTGCATTGGTTATTGCTCCTATGGTCCATGCAGGAATTGGGCACTATCCAGTTAGACTAGCTCACCAATCAACTGTGACTATTAATTAATTAATTAATTAATTAATTAATTAATTAATTAATTAAAGGCACTATTATAGTATAATAGAAGGTGAAGATATACACAAATATACATTTGCCTTGCTCTCCTTTGTTACTCTTTGTGTTCCTGCTTGTTATACCCGTATAAACAAACGTTTTGTCATTGATCACATCTGAGTTCTCTGACATCTGAACAGTAAAGTGAAGAACAGGGAAATCATATGCCATGTGTCTTGGATGGCTTTTGAAACAAGACTATTAAAATCATTAGGTAGGCAATGCACTTCCCATTGTTTCATTTGAAAGACAGTTCTATTTAAATGCATGCACTTTTTGTTCTTTCCTACTGTATTAGCTGAAGTACATTTGCATATGCATTTATACTGCATTTTTTCATCACAGAACAAATGTCATCTTTTTAATGAAATTTGTCAGTCTGAAGTATTTAAAATGTATGTTATTAGTTGTCATGGGAATGGCATTATGAACAGCTGCAAAGTGAAAACTGGCACTAACTTTAACATTCCATTGCACACCAATAGCACAATTAGAAGGAGCGTGGTGAAGATGAGGCTATCCTCCTGTCTTTATCTAACACCCGCATTGAAAGGCAAACCACGTAACACAATAGCTGCTGGAGGAATAACTGATAACTGCCGCTCATAGAAGCATATATTCTGAGGAAAGCTAAGGACTCCTTGGCTCAGTACTCCTGTCTAACACATTGCCTATTGATTTTGCTGCTACTTAATCAGTAGTTCATTTTTCCCTCCTTTGTAGGAAATGTTTTACATCTGTTCCATCTCCTCTTGAATTCCATCATCACTTTTGGCCATACAATCTCTTTAGAAAAGCTGCTACTAATGTCAAACACACAGTCTAAAATAATATTTCTTGTTTCTCCTCTGAAACATCCAGTTTGTGTGTTCAAATAATGATCTTTTGCTCTTTTATGACACTTTTTTTTTTAATTTGGTACCCACATGGAGTCTAGATTCCATTAAATGCAACTTTTCTCTCAGTGCATTGTGAAGTTTCATCCCTAAATTCTCTCTACACTGTACATTGGCACACATTAATAAGACATTGTTTCTCACTTTGTGTGACACTTCTGTATTTTTCAAACTTCTCTGTAGACTTTGTGATGCTTCCATGAAACCTAGTATCACCTTCCACAGAACGTGTCTTACTGACTCCTACCTCTTATTGTCCATTACATGTCCGACTCTTGGCTGAATGAAGGCCACACAGAAAGATGTTAGCAGTTTGCCTTCCTTCAATCACTCTTGAAGCAACAGGAAGTAATGCCTGAGGCTGGAGCTTGTTTCAAACCTTTATTGGATCAGTCACCATAGAAACAATTTAAGTTAAGAGACAAACCAATTATCTTAGTGTTTCGTATCAGTCACAGTTAACTGGGTAGCTTAGAGATGAATCACAGGAAAATTCCCATCTCTGCCTGATAATTTCATGGTATGGAGAAGGGTTTCCTACAGCTAAGAAGTTCCTAATTTCTGCAAGCAAAATTAATTTTGCCACATTTTTTCAATGACACAAAAATTAACCTGGGAAATCTGCTTATGAAATGGAAGAGCATATATCAAAGAAGGCCACTAAAAATAATGTGTGCGTACTCTAGTCAGAGATTCCTCAAAGAAACTTGTATTTCAGTGTATTCCCATTCTAAGTAAATGGAAATAGCAAAAAAGAAAGGGAACTTCAATAACATGTCTAAATGCAGCAAAGATAGTACTGTGGAATGAAAAGGTATTAGGAAAAAGTACAATTACATCAGCATGGCAGCTCTAACCATCCAGTTTAGGGAAAACAGATGAAAAAAAAATGCTATAGAAGTAAAATAATGCAGATACATTAATGCTGCATTTAAGGTTAGATATGATGATAAAAAACTAAGTTTCCAAACTTAATGGTGCTTTAGGTGTTTCTGTAATATCCTTCAGTCTGCCTAATTTGTTAAAGACTATACATTCCAAACTCTAGTCTTTATATAACTTTTTTATTTGTATTTATGTATTCATTTAAATTTGTTAGCTGGAGTAGAGAACTGATCATCATACATGACTAATTTCAGTCTCAGCTTGGGATACACAGTAAGAGAATAAAAAGTAAATGAAACAATATGTTTAGAGGATGATATAGTACAAAAACGGTAGAGCTAATAATGCAGTACAAAAACAGGTTTGAGCAATATGGTATATTTTCTTTATCTGAACTGCCTCTGTCTCATTTATTTTCTTTTAAAGATGAAGATCCCAAGACTTCTCAATCACGAGGTCTTACAGAATGCATATGAAGATGAATAAAATGTATTTTCTGCTAGAAATCTCCCTTTGTCTGCTTCCAAGTAGCTTCCTTACATTTCCTGCTGCTTTGTCATATTGTTTGCTTACCTCTAGCTCATCTGATTTGATTAACATAAATGTTTCCTTCCACCTGTTTTGCTGTTATTCCTTCCTCCTTAATGCTTTTCTGGGGTTACTGCTTTATAAATATAGTATATAGTATTTATTTATTTTTGCTGTTAATATAAAGTGCTGAGTTTTTATCTGTTCTTCCAGTCTTGCCAAATCACTTTTCATCCTTTCCCTAACTTCATTTATACCAAACTTGTTGCGCAGCTTTTTGTCATCAGCAAAAAGGCATTTATTTTCTTCTAGATCTTCTCCAATGTCATTAATGTAGATACAGAAAAGAACTGGCCCCAGCATTGAACTTTGTGTTTTCTGTTGGCATTGCGACCATCCTTTCACTAGGGTTGATTCCATTCAGCACTGTGGATTAAGGCCATGAGCTGTTAATGAGATGCTTTCCGTGGTCCAGGGTTTGATTTCTTCAACATCTATTTGACAATTATGTGACTATGAGCAAGTCACATAACCATTCAGTGCTCTGGGGCAATTGAGAAGTTGGCTTAAGCTTCTCAATGGGTGCCTGGACCATTTGCCTATGAAACTATTTCAGTCTGTATTTTTTATAAAACCAAGATTTTGTCTGTGTTACCACCATATCCATCTATCAATTGATCAACAACCCCTTTTCCCATTTTTGCTCATGGAGTCAGGGTCCTACCCCAACAGTGACAGTCATCAAGAGCCAAAGTTTATACCATCAGGTGGCTTGCCCTGCCTCTGCTGCTCTTCCATACCACACACACGCACTCACACCTATGGCCAGTTTGGAGTGCAAATGTAGGAGGAAACTGGAATACCTGGAGGAAACCCATGCAAACACAGTGCAGACATGCAGACTCTGCAAAGAAGGCACTCCAGCTGAGAACTGAACCGGAGAAAATTTGCTGTCATAACTGCATTATAGTTGGTTTGTAATTTTTCATCTACATGGTGATGCATTGATTAATACATTTTCATTTCTCTTGCAGCTAAAATTTTTTTGTTTCCTCTTTCTTCCCATGCCTTGGTAATGAAGGTAGAATTGGTGAAATCATACAATTAGCTAAAAACTGTCTCTTAGACATATGAAGTGTGATCTTAGAAACATAAATGTTGCATACTCCTTAGAATTTAATTTACGACCCCACAGACTAATTTCTCTTTTTGCCCATACTCTGGTAGTTATGAACAGCTGTGATAAAAGAGCTAGATGATAGGCAGAAGACACCCATTTCTGTGGAATAAATCACTCCACCAGTGTTTGGAACAGTAAACAGAATGGCTAGGATTATGTCCTTGTGGGCAGTGACTAAGTATCCTTCTGCTAACATTGTTGACATAGCAATATTTTGTCATCTCAACACAATTACCAAAGAAGTAATTGTGTAAGGAGTCTACCCACTATTGTAATATCATGTTTTCACACTAAAATATTGTGTAAATTTCTTGGGGGGGTTAGTGAGAGTGTGAGTTTTATTCAGTGCTCTTTCATTTGGCTATCCTTTGTTGTGTGCATTCATATGATTTTATTATATCTGTCCCATAAGCAACATGTAAACATTTTAACTTATTGTCTCTGCCCTGAGGCAGTAATTTTTAGTCCTTTACTTGTGAAAATGCTTGCGCTGAAACCCTGAGAAAGGTGTCATTGAGATATTTTGGGGAGTATCTGGGGTAAGAGTGAGGAGGCATAATATGTAGAATATGTGATCTCTACTATAATTGCAATACTGTGGTCATTTGTTGTTTTACTTTCTGCCCAATGTTACAACTGAGGTGTATACAGAACAACAACTGGCCATCATTTTTGGATGGTAGGTGACAGTCTTAGTGTAAAAGCACAAGTAATCAATATTACTGTTGAATGATCAATGCATGTCTAGTGGCAATGAATATGCAGCAAGTAAAATGTGTTACTGTTGTCACCTATTTCTTTCACTTTCTTCACAAACACTGAAGGTGTGCACAGAAGGTGGTTATGTTTTGGGGAGGAGTGAGGAGGTATGCTGTGTATATATGTCTGGCAACATCAAATTGAAGTACACTGTAGCCATCTTGTTCTTTCACTCTCATCCCAGTCTAACATCAGATAGGTACAGAAAATGTGGGTTTTTTTGAGGTAAAGCTGTATCCAAAAGCACATGAATGATCATTACAATGCTTATGTGGGATTAATGTACTGTGAGCAACAAGATGAAATACATTACATGATTGTTATTTCTTTGACTTTCATCACAATCTAACATCAAAGGTGCATGCAGAAAGTAGCTATTTTTTTATATAAGCATGTGGCGGAATGATGTGTATGCATGTCTTAAAGCAGAAAGTTTTTTTGTCACTGGAATGATGACACCCACACTCACACAATTTAGACTCTTATACAGTAAAGTAGTCATGGGAAGAAATAGCACCGAGTAAAACTCACACTCTCACTAACCCCCTGTGTACGTGTATTTACACCCCAAATCACTACCTAAGTATATTACGGTGCTGAAACTCAAGACATTATTCTGATAAAGGTGTTGTAATATGCAAAAATAAATCCTGAGATATGGTCTATATCATTAGGTGGTAACCTATATTATCTAGCTATTCAGATGTATTGTTTGTTGTTATTCAGTCTCCAGCAGACACCTTTATTTTCAATATTTTCATCTTGACAATTTTGTTATGCATCTTGCATCATATTTATATCTATGTTGTTGTTGTCTTTTGGCTTTTCCCGGTTAGGGGTCGCCACAGCGGAACTCCGGTCTGCTAATGATTGGCAGTAGATTTTCATGAACATCGAGGTGCCAGCTCGACGTTCAACCTTCAGCGAAGGCACTATATAGATATATATATATACACATACACACACACACATACACACACACACACACACACACACACACACACACACACACACACACACACACACACATATAGTGGATGTTTGTTTTTCTAAGTGTGTTTACACATCTTTTTTAGTGCAGTATATAATATCATGAATTATATTTTTTATATTTTTACTATGTATTCTGTGCATTGCTGGAATTTTTTTTTTCTTCAGATGCCCCACCATCTAGTTCCTGTGCCCATATTGTGACCCATCAAAAACAATTAATAAATAAAAACAAGAGTTGCAACTGTGGACCTGTGGATACAACCTTATTTTTTTAACTAGACTGAGTCCTTGATCCCTGTGAAATTTAATAATAAAATTCATGTTTGGAAATGCATTACTGTTATTGTACCAGACTGAGTTAGACCTCAATGAAAAATGAAAACTCATAAAATAATGTGCTTTAACTGTTTTAAGACCAATGGTTTGCAACATTCTTATATCAGAAGGTGGTAATGTGGTCAAACAATCACAAAAGACTTCAATACCTGCCCAAAATATTGTATAAGGTTATGTACTCTAATAATGCATTTAGTGATAAAAAGACACTGAAAAAAGAGAACTTTCAGATGGAGTTCAGACCAACGTTCTTCAGGATTGTCAGCTACACTGAAAGCATCACAGAGTAAATAGATTTGTAGGCTAATCTGGAGATACCCGTGAAGCTTTAGCTCTATTTATTTATACTGACTAGCACTGCAGTATCCTAACTGGTTCCTTACTGCAGCCAAAGGACTGCATAAGCTTACTGCTGCAGTTAGTCAGGCAAATCAGTAGCTTTCAGGCTGACACAGAAAATCCTCTAGAGAATGTGAAATAAAGATCAATGGAGCACTAAAACACATCCTTATTAAAATAAAGAAAAGTAACGCTGGTGAAATTGTTGAATAGGCAGCAAAAAACAAACCGATACAACTAAAACATTTATTGGTAGAGCAAAGCTTTCAGGTACAACAACCTTCTTCAGTGCAAGATAATGCTGAAGGTAGATATATGGAACATTGTCTAAATCTAACTGTGAAAAACTGTTCTGTTACTAATACCTCCAAGTTTTTATTGAATGAATCCACAATTTCATTGTTGAATAAGGTTTTGAAGTTTATACCAGCCAGCACTGATTCCATTGCAAATGCATTAACTGATTTAAGGACATTCTGTCGTAATTTGAACTTGAAATTGATGTTTGGCAATTTTGTAATATCTGTTAATAGCTGGTGTAAATGTTCCAGCACATTTATTCCATTCAGCCTTCCTATAGTAACTGCCTTCCATAATATCTGTGAATTGCAGCTATGTAAATACTATAGTAACAAATGGCATTTTAAAAGGTTTTTTAATTTGACAATGAATGAGAGGGAAGCCCTTGAGGCATTATGTAAAAACAATGATATTATTATTAAGGAAGCCGACAAGGGGGGTGCCACTGCTATTTTGGATAAGGATTTATATGTGAGAGCTATGTATACAATATTGTCAGATGGTTCTGCATTTAAAGAAATCTCGAATGCAAATGTTAAAAAACGTATTAGTGCAATGAATATACGTATATTTGATTTACAAGCAATGAATGATATCAGTGGGGAATTATTTCACTTCTTCACTGTTCTATGTCCTGTGCTACCTAAACTATATGGCCTTCCCAAGATCCACAAATCTACCATCCAACCTCCTATGAGACCGACTGTATCGGGTAGAGGTTGGTCTACTGAACCAATCTCCCTATACCTCCAATACACATTAGCTTACTATCTTAAATATGTGAGGAGTTATATCAAGGATAGTGATGACTTCTTAGAGCAACTGTATGAGTTTTTTTCTACTAGAGATAATAAACCATTATTGCTTGTCATGTTAGACATAAGGTCATTGTTTACAGTCATTCCCATGGAATATGGTATTGACTCTGTTCATGAACTATTGTGTACACATTCACTACTTCCTGGGAGGTAGATAGAAACTATTTGTGAACTTTTGGACCTGGTCCTAAGGAACAACATATTTGTGTTTGACAGCAAATTTTACCATCAAGTCTCTGGTGTTGCGATGGGTACTCCGGTCACAAATACATATGCGAACCTTGTATTGAATATATGGGAGATAGAACATATATATAATGCCCCCAATGAATATAGCTCTAAGGTGGCTTTTTACAAAAGATTTGTGGATTATGTTTTTCTTGTGTGGGAAGGTGATAGTCAAGAATTACAACAATATGTGAATTATCTAAATAATAGCACTGAATTCTTGCATTTTATTGTGAATAGTTCTTCTGACCATATGCAATTCTTGGATATTGATATGGAAGTACATAATTATAGTATTCAGACTTCAGTTTATAGGAAATCTGTACATACAAATAAATACCTCCACTATACTAGTATGCACTCTCCATGTTTTCAAGGGAATAGTTAAGAGCCAATATAGATGTGTTTGCAAACTTAATATTGACATAGAAAAATGTACACAACAACTGGATGCTGTTATTGATGATTTACTGAAAGGGGATATGATAGGAAATTTCTAGTTGATTTGAAAAAAGAAGTTCTTGAGAACAGGGATGTTAGATATCCCCCTTACTTTAGTGAACGATGCACTAATAATCAAATGCAACCTGATTTGGATCCTGCAAATATATTACGCTATCTCACTACATTTAGTAGGTGTAGTGATGACGTTAGGGATATAATTAACAACAATTGGTGCATTCTGAAAAGTTGTACTGAATTACAGGGTCGTATTCCTGAAAAGCTAGATTTGCCTATCGGAACTGTGAGAGCTTAAAACAAAAACTTTGCTATAAAGATCTAAAGTGTACGAATATGAACCAGCTTACAACAAAGAAGGGAACTGTCCCCTGTTATAATTGCAGTTGTTGTGCATCCATTAACAGTGATGTCATATTTACACATCCCAGCAGTGGTGAAATTTATCATATTAAATGTTTTGGAACATGTAATACTTGTTATATTGTCTATCTTGCAACATGTCAGACCTGTGCAGCCTTCTATGTAGGAAAATCAAGTACACGGCTTAGAGACAGGATTGTAGAACACAGGTCTGACATAAAAAGAAGTAACCTAACAAACTCACTAACCAAACATATTAGTGAGAATGGTCCAACACATAGTTTTACCTTTAGAGTGCTAACTGTGCTTCAGAAAACAATTAGGGGAGGTGATATTAATAATAAATTGGAGTTGAAGGAATATGAATGGATTACACTTTTACAAGCAGATGTTTTACCTGGTGTTAACAAAATGATTACACTCGAACCAGTTCTAAAAGATAAGATGTTATGTTTAAGGTAGAACAGTTATTTTTGTTCTGCCTTTAATAAATTAGTTGTTAATTGTTCATTTAAAATGTTTAATTGGTAACTTGTTTTTATTGGCTGTGTTTTATTGAATGATTGCTATTTGATTGGTATTTAAGTAACTCAATAAGTTTGCTTTTTATCTTGCACTGAAGAAGGTTGTTGTACTTGAAAGCTTTGCTCTACCAATAAATGTTTTAGTTGTATCGGTTGGTTTTTTGCTGCTTCTTTGGACTTCACAAGCTGCTACTTAAGCACTGTTCCTGTTTTATACTGAAATTGTTGAATAAACATTAAGTAAGCAGAACACAAAGCTTCAAACTACATACAGAAGTAAGCAACTCCATGATAAGTTAAGTGTAACAAAAAGGAAAGCAGATACCCATCTCAGGAAAAACTCTATCTAGGACAACTTGTTCTCTTTGCCCTCCTCCCACACCAGCTTAACCTAAGAATTCCCTACCTACAGGGTCCTGGTCTGATTTTTGTCTCATATTTTTGGTCTCATAAAGTTTCTGGTTTCTGACAAATCATTTAGGATTGAAATCACTAAATAATGACTAACATTTAAGTTTCAGACTTCATATCCTTCAGAAAATGCATAATAATGCAAAAGGTGCTATTCCACCAACTTTGTAAGTTTATAAGAGCAATATTTAAAAATTGTCCCTGAATTTGGGGCTTTTTTTTACTTTTTCCAGATTTCTTCTACCAAAAGGTTGAGAGGTATGCTGAGAAGGAGCTCCAGGGCACACCTGATTCTAGAGAGCTATAGTACTAACCAAAAGAATGAATGAATGAATGAATGAATAAATAAATAAATACGCAAACCAATATCAGGCAACTCAGATTAAAATATGCAAACCACAGAAATGTTAGGTGATGGTTGATTGGGCAGGTTTGTCATATACTGAGTTTTGTTAATTGGTGGTTGCCCTTTAGAATTGTCACTATCTGTGGTTTTGTGTTGTGAATGATACATTTTTGAAGGTGATGGGGAATTCACTTTATCTATGATAAATTCGATCATTTATTCAGTGATTTTATGCAAGTTGTCTTTAATTTGTATTGATTATAATTAAGCTACTGTAGAAGGGAAAGTTGTGTGTTGTACTTTTACCACAGTGTAACTGTCAAAGGTAAAAAATGTACATCGCCTGTGTTTAAAGTAATCCTGAATGAAAATACCTCAGTAGTCAAAGATAGGAAAACTAGTAAGACACAAAAGCAAACGTGTTTTAAATGTGAAAATGAAGGATTGCATCAATACTTTCCAGACTAGTTTTATTTTTCATACCAGCTGTAGAAATTCTTGCCTTTCCTGGTCTTGCCCTAGTGCTTCCTGGTCATTCATTTCCATTTGAATAGATTAGCTTTGGGATAGATTAATGACATGCAGATCTGTAGAATCCTGCGACTCTCACTTATTCTTCATTTCTTCACTTATTTGTTTGGCTACAACCTAGATTGTTCTATCTGATTTAAATTTGCTTTAAAAGGTTTTATGCTGAATCTGTGTTCTAGCTATTTCCCCCATGTACATTACCGAAATGACACTGCCATTATTTATTAATTTCACTCATGTCCTGATTTTTAGGCGAATTGAAACTGTTTTTTGCATTGATTTCTCCTGTGTTCTACATCAGTATATTACATATATTATTTGCTCATTTAGAATTCTGGTGTCCCATTTCAATATATGAATAATAATATTGTTGCCTTGCATAAAACTACACTTGTCTCTAACAATAAAATATTATTTGGCAAGTGTTTGGTGATTTGTTTGTTGTATCTGAGCTTTCAAACTCCATTTCCTTACAAATATTTTTCATTTGAAATTACCTTTGCTACAAAATGACAGTTACTTTAATCAGAACATCACATTGTGCACATTTGCATATTAATCTCTTTAAGTATTAAGATGCTTGTGTTCATGCTTCTTGGTATAATACCAAAGCCTTCCAACTGGTGATTTTTCTGAACTTAAGATGTATATCACTTCCTCAGATACATGAATCAATGCACATATTTCATAAGTGGAAAATCCAAAATGCCTGCTTGCAAGAATGATTTCTCCATTCAGAGTTAGTTACATTTATCTAGCCACATCTGCACACATCCACAACCTCTTTTTCCCATTTTTGCCCATGGGGTGAGGGTGTCACCTCAACAGTGACAATCATCGAGAGCCAAGGTTTACCCTGACAGGTATTCAGCATATGCTAATTTGATTATATTATGCATTCTAGAAATAGGGCTTCTTTTCTGTTTCATTACTTCAGACAGTTAATAGAAACATTCTTCTATATATTTTTGTTCTTAATTTCATCTTTTTGGTCAGGCATTAAATAATTTACTCTCCATCATTAATTTTGTTTGTTGTTGTGTCCCACCTAGTCTTTTATTCATTTCTGAGAGCTCATACGATTTGGTTTTAAATTCCTCTGCCAACTTTATTTTCACTTCTGGTTTTACCTATTTCCCTTAGATTTATACTGACTTGCTTTGCTGGTTAACTAAAAGGTGGACTGTGTCATTTTTACCTCTGTCATCTAAATCTATTTGCCTTCTTCTTGAACATAGGTATATCTGAGTCTGCTTTTCATTTTGAGACTTCTGAGTGGCACAGTACTTTAGTAGTTAGTGTTGCTATCCCGTAGTGCTGTGTTCTTTCCTAAACTGGGTCCTGTGCCTGAGTGCATTTTCACTGGGGACTCATTTTCTTCCCACCTATCAAAGACATACCAATAGGTGAAGTTGCAAGTCTCTAGGTAGTCTGTAGCCAAGCATGTGGAGTGTATGTGTGTTGGTGTGTGTGTATGTGTGTGTGTGTGTGTGTGTGTGTGTGTGTGTGTGTGTGTGTGTGTGTGTGTGTGTGTGTGTGTGTGTGTGTGTGTGTGTGCGCGCGCGCATTGGGATGGGATGGGACTGTCATTTGTTTAGAATGTCTAAGACTGGTTCACTACACTATGCCCACTGAGTGCAGGGTGGCCCCCAAGTCCCCCAGAGTCCTGGATAAAGTGGATACCAATGAATTAATGCATTGGAGAATGAATGAATGAATGAATGAATTATTAGAGTCTTTGTGTTCTCTCCTATCTTGAAGTTTCGACTTTATTTACAGAATAAGTTAGTAAAAAATTACTGAGGACTGCACAAGTTTCAAAACTATTTGCAAAGCTAACAATACCTTCCAGGAAGGTACAAGTTGAAAACTAGTAGATATTTTGAACCACATCTTATAAACATATGTGGCATTTTTTATGAGTTATGAACATTGCATGAAAGGTCTTACGTTTAGTTACTAATACAAATCATTACTGAACTGCTTGGGATGGAGAAGGCTATCAGAAGAGTTTATCATGTTTTTAGACAAAAGATGTCTTAACTGATTAGAACTGATAAAAAGCTTCACCTTGTAATCTTAGATGATTGTTCTGGTTTGACTTTCTTAAGAAGTTTTATCACTGTAATATGATGTGCTGTGTTTTAAGCTCAATCAGATTTACCACACTGCAACTACACCAGGGTAATCACTTTCTTTGTATCAGCAGATTTTAACATCACTTCTTAGATCCTCCATTCCTTAATTCAAGAATGTGGAATAGATGGAACTCCATTATTGGATCTTGGAGAAAATTAACTGTTAAATCACAGAAGCTCACATTTGGAACCTTGAAATGCAGACCAAGTAATAATGGAGTAATATCTTAAGAGCAATTAAATATAGGAACCATATGAGAGAAGAAAAGTACCAGCAGAAAGATACCTAGGGACATAGGAACAGTGATGGCAAAGCGTAGAGAATGGGGTGTCATAATATGGCAAAGTGAACTGTGAGGTAGAATAAGGCACATGGTATGTGGAACAATAATATGTAGGAGACAATGAGATAGCAATTGTGAGTAGCAAAAAGCAGGGACTGAGGAATGATGTGGAATGTGAAATGCTGAAGGATGCAATGCTAAGAGATGGAGGTACAAGAACCAGAAGGAATAGCCAGGATAGTAAGCATGGGTCTTAAGGATATTAAACAACAGATCACCTTTTAATAATTTCCAGATTGAGTGATTCTGGAATAATTTAGCCATTTCTCTCAAAAGAATAACTTTGCTACAACCACAGACTACTGACATTGTAAAACAGTGCATGGTCAACATATGCAATACAAAGAAAATCATAAACATCAAAGTCACTGCACTGAAATAAAATTACAGCATACTGAGGGGATACAGATGCACAATCCATCCTAAAGTTGAAGAGTCCCCAAAAGCATTATGTTTGATTACACAGAGAAAGAGAGAGAGAGAGAGAGAGAGAGAGAGATAAGAGAATGCAGAGCAGCAACCCATATTTCCAACTGAAGAAGAGCAATGTAAGGCAGACTGCTGGACATCCAGTGCTCCATAGGAACGTAGCAAATTAGGTGGGCCCAATCAATGACAGCCTGATAAAAAGGGATGGGTAATAGGACTGGAAGGGGTGGTGCCAAGAGACTGACAGAAATATGCAAATGTGGCCAATGAAGGAGGAGTGAATGGACATGCTGGAGAAGGTATCAGAGGTTGCATGCAGTGCACGTAGTAAAGGAAGAAGCTGGTACGATAGCAAGGCCCAAGAACAAATGGTGCCCAAGTTGGAGACTGTGTCAAGATTGATATTTTGAGGATTAAAAGGAAAGACATAACAAGTATGGCTGGAGATGATATCATGGCTATAGCTAGGCACTGCTGAATTTTTGAATGTGTTGAATGTGATGCGAGTAGGTGATTGTGGAAATGCTCAAAGCCAAATGAGTTTACTCATATCAGTACAGATGACCTGAAAGTTCATCCTGGACATAGCCTAGGGGCAAAACTTTAGCCTTGTGCCCATGGATGTACATTAGGACATCACATGACATGCAATGTAATGCTGTAGTGGGGCACTACTAAACGTTTGTAGTGCTTTGCCATGGCATAACAGGTCTAGATAGGCTGTGTGCAGTCACACATTGATTACACTCTTTGTTAGATCTGCACTTAGCATGGATAGCACAACCTAGGATTGATATCACATTGCATTCAAGCTGAGCTTTAGACAGAGCGGTGCAAAAGTGCCTCATTACCAAAACCTGATACCATGAAACCCTTATTAATATGATATAAAGCATGGAAGCCACTTTGAATGAAAACACGCAGAGACAAAATTGTATGAAATACAGCACAGTAACTCATGTGGATCTGGATATAAAATACTGAAGGAAGACTACCCACCTGGTAACATACACCAGCACACCTATGGTGGATGACAGTCAGATAATGTGATATGTATGAGCAGGAACTGAGCACAATGGCATGACATTGACTGGTCATGTCCATCTCAAGTGCTGAGCACTTGGTTGGCATTAGACTCCTAGGGAAGGACAGGACACAAGAGACACAGTGACCCCACCCAGGTTATAGAAGTAGGCATACCAGTGCAGTATAAGGGGTAACAGGGTATGTATAGCAGCAAATGGGGACAATAGGAAAATGTAGGGAAGGGTGTAAGGAGAGAATACTCATTGCAGCAGAGTTTATGTGCAGGGCTTTTGCAGAACAATATAGCAGTCTGCCAACCAGCTGTAGAGTGAGAGCAAGGAAGCCAGTGGCCATAAGCAGATGACTTATACAGCTTGTCTAATACCCCGTCAACTGACAAATACAACCCATACATGTACAGGGAGAGACAACAGCTGGAAAAGATCACAACACAGGAGGGAGAGAGAGACAGAGAGACAGAGAGAGAGAGAGATAGATGCTTCTTCAGACCCTTAGTACACATGGCATGCAAATCCTGTATACAAGATGCATCAGGAGAAGATATGGCAGGAACTGATGCAGGGTATGAATGCTGTGGGAGGTGTTAATAGGTCTATGTAACTGGTGTAGTAAATGGTAACTGATTAATATTCTGTGCAAAGGACAAAGCATGGGACATTGCTAAGAACATGTCCATCATTGCAGGTGTGCCATTAACTCAGAAAAAAAATCACAAAGGTGGAGAAGTTCCTGCTGCCCCTATGGGGGATAGTAGGCCCTCCTACCTGGAGATGGCTTGTATGTGATGGCTCGATTAACCATAATTACATGAATGTCAGTAGGGGACACTCTGGGTTAGTGCTAAGAGGTACAATCTGTATGGTACAGTGCAATAATCCACATGTCAAGGTATGTATGTCTCCATAATATATAGATATATACCATTTAATACCATTGTTCATGTCATAGACTTAGGTGTCTGTGCTGCCAGTGGTATCATGTGTTCATTCTTTCATAGGTTCTACTGGTAGAGAGACCTGCACAATGGGATAGTACATAACTGATGTCAGTAGTTCTCCTATGATGATGGCAGTGTGTACATGGTGCAGGCCAATGATCAAGTGGCACTGTCTGCAACAGTACCAAGGGAGGGCTCACCCACATCTCCCAAATCCCAGGCACCTCTAGAAGTATAGGCTGATCCTGCAACCTCACTGATGCATGGCAGACCTCCAGTAACTGTAAGCCCATCTCAGGCTGTACATGCACTCCCAGTGCACAAAGAATCTGAAATTCTCCATTGATCTGCTGTGCACTTACTCATTTTAAGTAAAGGTAAGGGGTTAGTGATGCCACCATGGCTCAAGATCAGAACCTGATCTGGGTTCATCGGTCAGTATAAATCAATGGATGTACATGTCAGTGATCCAGGTACTATCAGCATTGTAGAGATTGTGAGTGTGCTTCCTTGGCTTATGTGATGACATGCAACACCTGCACAGTAACATGGCATGTACAAATGTCACAGTGGTGCAGCGGTAGCATTGTTGCCTCACAGCAAGAGGATGTCCTGTTCAGTTCTTGGGCGGAGTACCTTCTCTGTGGAGTCTTCATGTCGTCCCTGCATTTGTGTGGGTTTCCTCTAGGTGCTCTCGTTTCCTCCCATGTTACAAAGACATGTCTCTGGAGCATTTCTCCCTGGGCCTCCACTGAAAATTGGCTTCATTCCAAGTTGAATTTTCCCGGTAAGCAAATGTTAAATAAATAAATAAATATATGTGGGGATAGAGAGTAGACATTGCTGGTCAAGTCTCAAATGGCAAATGTTGCCTTCAAGGATGCTTCATAGTAACACATGGTAACTGCTTCTGCAGGCCATGCAAATCCATTGTCAAGTAAGGGTCTTGATGCAAGGTGATCAGGCACAAACCAACTCTTCTCAGGCTACAAAAATCATTCTGAGGTAATTTCATAATAAACTTTTTTTCAGTGTTCTGGCCTTACATTCATTCCTTCAGACTTGGATCATATGCTAGGTACCAACCCATCTGTCTAAGGTGTTTTTAAAAATAGTCAAGCTTTCAGATCTTAAAGTGGTAAGTAATTAGTTCTAAAGTGCGATGATTCTTTGAATTAAAAATGAGCTTCTGCATTTAGTTTTATGCAACTGTAAAGAGAATCACAAGTTACTGTGTCTGTGTGTTAATATACTGTTAAAATTTATATCAAAAATTACCTTTAAAGTTGCATCTTGATGTGTTCTAAATGCCAAGATCAGTTTCCCTCTTATATGTCTGTACTGTATGGTATACAACATAAGGGTTTTACATCTCTCTTTATGATTAAGTTCTCTTAGAGACCATATTTTCTTGGTGAATTTTCTTTGGACCATTTCAAGGCTCCTTAGTTGCCCAACAGTGTAAATACAAAATATATTATTGTATTCCAGAATCATTCAAATGCAGGTCTGATATAAATTAACCAGATAGTTTTCATTCCTGGTAGTGCGATTTTTTTAGTGTATACCCAATTTCTTTTATGTCCTTATCACATATTACTTTTGCCTGTTTGCTAAATTTGAAATTAGATGACATTATGATACCTAGATTTTTATACTGATATATTTCAGCTAGTATCAGTGACTGCAAAATAATTGGTTCCTTAATACTGATTTTGCCAAAATACATGATATTGCATTTGTCTATGTTAAAATGTAAACCACTTGTTTTTACCCACTCACTAATGGCAGTCATGCAGTTATTGATATTCTTGAAACAGTTCTCATTAAACAATTTTGCATCATCAGTATACTTCCTGATCTAGCGGCTTACACCATATGGCATTGTGGGTAAAAAACTATATTGAATAACACTGGCCTTAACACAGAGCCTTGAGGCACTCCCAGTTTCACTGGTATATAATCTGGATGTATTCATAGGTTCATAGATTCCTTGTCCAACAACCAATTGTTTTTTATCAGTTAACTATTCATTCATTAATCCAGCTAATCAGTTAACCATTCATTAATCCGCTAATCAGTTCACTATTCATTCATTAATCCAGCTAATCAATTAACCATTCATTAATCCAGCTAATCGATTAACTATTCATTCATTAATCCAGCTAATCGTGTATGGATTAAAGAGCTTGCACTCCTACTTTCATTAGAACATAATCTGGATATATTCCTTGTAGAAGAACTGATTAATCCATATAATCAAGTCTGGATTAAAGAGCCTTGATGTACTCCTACATTCACTGGTAAGTGATCTGAATGCATTCTCTGCATAGCAACTGATTTTTTTTTTGTCTGTTATCCACTCATTAATCTATTTTATCAGGTATGGATCAAAGATACATTTAATCATAGACTTTAGTATTACTGAATTTGATAGGGAGCCAGGTTTAAGTATATAACCACTGATACTCAGGCACATTAGGGTAAATAAATTTACAAAAAATAAAACAAGACAAACTCACAAACAGAGTAATCACAGGAGGTATATAATCCCATAGACAACTGATACAATATGTAAATATTATTAACAGAGAAGAAAAACAAATGTAAATTAATTTAAGTAGTCAATATGGGAGGGAAGCAGCATCTGTGAGAAGGAAGTTAGGTTCTGTGCCAAGTAGAAAAGCACTTGAAACCAGATTTATGGAGATGCCTTTTGAATTGAGCTTTTAAGTGAAGAGGAGGGATTGTTAGACTTTGGATGCAAGAATGGAGAAGGAATGATCAGTTCACCACACCTTGGTTTGGGGTGTCTGGAGTGAGGGAGTTAATTGGGAGGAGTAGTGGAGGTTGTGAGCTTTGGTGTGCTACTTGTCATTCCAGTGAGACAATGGCATGATTTAGCTGACTATTTTATCTTTTGTGGCTGATTCAAGGTGTTGAAGGATCTCCAGAACAGCATGTTTCATGCGATTTAAAGGGTAATGTGTAAGTTATTGATTTTATAGTGTATTATCACTTGCTTATATTTTAGTTTTACCTTCCAAATCCTAATAATTGGGATGGTAATGTCTGTATATTTTACACAATTTAATGTAGACATAGTCACCTTTTTTAATCAATGTTACATAGTTTCCTTACTATTGGATTGATTGTAAAGTCACCAAGCATTAATATTTCACTTGCTTCTAATTTTTCTGTCTTGCTTCACCTCTTAACTTAAAAAGTTTGTTAGTGACTTCCAGAATGGCAACCTAATTGTGAGCAGTGAATTGCCCTTGCACACACCTCTAGCCTATCTATATCGTGATTCCCCTTGAATCTCTTCTTCACAACTCTTCATACTTAGCTATTTCTCTCTCTCTCAGAATTTTTCTATAGAGCTAATCAAGCTCTTCCAACTTATCTATTCATACTACCTCCAAGTTATGAGGGATTGCCTTACTGTAGAGATGATTATACGTTTATTATTGCTGACCTGCACTACTATGAACTGTGGTTTTATTTATATTATTTATTTATATTTTTTTAACATTTGTTTACTGGGAAAGTCTGACTGAACACAGGTCCATTTTCAGCAGAGGCCCGGGGAGAAAAGCTCCAAATACAGTATAATACACAGACACAGATTCTATAATATAACACATGTGAATTAACATACAAGGATAATTTACAGTAGAACATACTTAGCAGTAATGAACCTTATTTTTTAGAACTATAGGATAGTACAGCAGGGGTGGTGAGCCACCATTTTGTCCTTAGTGGGATCCCAGCAACAGTGCACTGATAAGACTTAACCTAGGGGGGGTGGCATGGGCAGAGCCAGTTTTTTGTGTAGTGGGTTTTGAGATGTTTTTTAAATTGGGAAGTAGAGGTTGTAGAGGTTATGTGATTTGGGGGTGTATTATTAAGCATGAAAGACATATTACCATAAACATGACTGTAATTGTACTACTATCTATGCTAACAAGTGTTATGCTACTAAAACAAATATGAATTGAGCAGCTATACTAAAGTCAGTCTAATGGAAATTAATGGACAAATTGTATATGGACGTCACATGGACTGGTTTTTGGAGGACTTTCTAATTTCAGAGTAGAAAAATAAAGTAGTTGTACAACATGTTTGCTAAACCATAATGTTTTTCTTAAGCAATAACCAATGACTGGGTGTGGGTAACTCCAGCATTACCCACACGCAGGAGTGGGTTATTGCCATTATACAGTGGCATTATTTAAGAAAGAATTTGCTTACCTTTCTTAAATAATGTCTTTTTATAATGGTGCTGTAGTGTTCTTCCACGTTACTTTGTGATCTTCTGCGTTTTCTGATGTACTGCGCATTCATATGGGACTGACGTTCCCACGCTTGCACAGCACATCAATTATTTTCAAGAGAAGCAATGGAAAAAAGAAAATCTCTGTTACTGTTTTCTTTTTTCTTGCCAGTGTAAACGCAATAAACCAGGATAAAGCTGAATGTAACTGGGGAAACAAAAGTCTGAAAATAGTCACAAATGTTATTGTTTTTATAAGTTGTTTGACGGACAGGTTTTCTGTTAGTGTGCATTTTCTGAAGAATATGAAGGCTAAATCTCAAATGTTTGTCATTATTTAATGACTTCATTCCCCAGTGACTTGGTAGAAAACTAAGTAATGTTTATGTGGGAAAAAAAACTATGAGGCAAAAATCTGGACATTCTATGAAGATCTGGACAGTTGAGAGGTACAAGAGTCTGTTGAGATTTAAGGATGACCAGCTCAGAAATACAAGGAAAATCAGGTACATTTCTGTTTCTTGACTTTTGTAGCATGTACCTGATTTTTCTTGTATTTGGCTCTGCTCTCTGTAGCATATTACAATAAAAATGTCTGGCCTCTCAATGGTACTTTAGTGGATGTACTTTTTTTGTGTATTGGTATATGCTCGATTTACAATGGGCATGCTGGTTGGGCTGTCCAGTCAGTATGCATGTTTTTGAATTGGAATGAGCCATTATTGTATAATGTATTTTAACTGTTTGGTTATTTATACATTAGATGATCAATGGTATCAAAAATCCAGACATGTCTTTTCTTTAAAAACATTTTATTTTCAGTGATCTTAAAAGGCATATTACTTTTACCTAATGTGTGGAGAAGTTTCTAAGCAGATTGTTGAGTATTTCAAATTGGGAGGAATGGTTGTGCAGAGAGATGGGAGATTGATTGGCATTTCCAAAATGTAGTATGCAAATAAAGCATATATTTTTGACAGGAGGAGTTACCTTGGAGATTCACCATAATGGAACAGTAGCTCTTACCTTGAAAATAACTCTGAAGCTGTATATCTTTGCACATATTTTTTACTGATATTTTGCAATTTATGGTCATGAAGCTCTAGGCTAAACAGAGATGTGGCAAGGAAAATGACAGGAAAATGAAAGAAGTAGAACTCAATACTGGGTTGCAGTTAAGGGTAACACAACATGGTAACATGCAAAATCTGGGATAAAATAAAGTTGATTGCTGTGGAGAAGTTGAACAATCATGTAACAATTAAAAGTTGGATGGAAGTACAGTAGCTAATATGACTGGATCTAAAAGAAATTTGCAGAGGTCCCTTCTCTCAAGGAATGTTAATTGTTTCAAAAACCTAGTTAAAAGAAACAGGATATTTATGATAATTAAAAAAAATATATAAACCAGCAGTGGTGGACCTGCACAAAGCATATCTTAATAGTGCAGCATATCTGAAATTGCAGAGAGATTTATTTATTTTTTTTGTGGCAGACATATCAGCCTATCCACAGGGGAAAAGATGAGGAGTGATAATCTTGATATCACAGGTATTTAATTATCAGATAGAGAGCTGTTTAAGTGAAGACAATGGGAGGTTTGTTGTCAATGGAATTTTAGGGAATGAGAATCTGAATTTGGTAAAGATGTATGTCCTCCAGAAATAAAAATAACATAAAAATACTGAAATTCACAGAAGTCACTATGATTACTGTCACTCTCCTACTTTGGATACAATAAAAGAGTCTTCATGGGTTCTGTTCAAGCAGCTTTATTTTATACAAACACATCACTATAGAAGATTACTGACTAACTTAAGTAACTTATACACAAACTAAAAATGGCATGCTCTCTCTCTGACTGCTCTTTCAAAATGACCTTAGGGATTGCACGTCTGGAATTTATATGTGCATGTACATTCTTTGACATGCTTCTTAAAGACACAGTACACATCACATACACTCTGAAGTACATCCTTCCTCTTTGAGAAATAGATCATGCAATGTTATGAGTGTATTTGACAGGTAGAGATCACAGGTAATTCTTTGTCATGCATTATACAAGAGTAGGTACACACGCACACACACACACATAAACACACACACATATATATATATATATATATATAATATATATATATATGTGTGTGTGTGTGTGTGTGTGTGTATATATATATATATATATATATATATATATATATATACATATATACAGTTAAGTTCACATTGCTGCATATTTCACACTGGGTTTAGATATTCGTCTATATCATGTGACATAAAACTGGGAATTAGATTTGGCAACTGGAACTGTTTCTACAAAATGTTCAACCTTTGGAATGTGTGGAACATTGTCAGGAATGGAATCAGAGGTTTGAATACATTCTGGTACATGCGCTGGTATGGGAACAACATCTGGTTCACTTTTAGATATGGAGTCTACATCACAGAAACAATGTTGTGATGATGATGATGATTCTGGTACATGAAGAAGATGTCTATGATTCCTCCTATACTCTACACCCTTGGAGTCTACCAGATAAGATCTTGGTTTGGCACAGATGCCTGTAATCTGACCGATTCTGTTGAAACCTTTCATCGTCTGGATTCATACAGTCTCTCCTTCCCTCAATGGATGAAGTACTCTGCTCGATCTGTCGTAACTGGACTTCTGGATATTACGCTTCTTAAACAATTGAGCCTTGATGGTTTTATTGTTCTTAACTTTCTGCAGCAGCAACAGTACTTCCGCATGTATGGCGAGTGCAATAGCCCAAAACAGAACCAAAACTCAAAACCAAAAAAAGGCCAGCACTCGAGTGAGAGGTAATAACTGACTTTATTATTAAAGTTAATAAGCAGTCAACAGACCGGTTTCGGCCAAAAGTCTTTATCAATGTATATCACATAATCTGAAAACCAATTATATTTAAATAGTAGAAACATCATACTCAGCAGATACATACCAACCAATCGAAACCCAACACAATAAATATTCATTCAGACCAGGTGAAAAAAGATCACCCAGTCTGACAATCCAGGTTTTTTCTTTTTTGTTTAAAATGTTGTGCCATCCAGCTTTAAAATTCCTATTGCCATGTACCTTATCTGTGACAATAAATTTGAATTGGGAAGTAGGATGTTTAATGGTATGCTTCTAAAGTGCATAAGTGCCAATTTTATTCCTAATGTTACTAAGGTGTTCAGAAATATGTAATCTAATGGGTCTTGAAGTCTGACCAACATAGAACACTGGACATGTACATACAGCTAAATATACCACACAATCAGTACTACAATTGGTAAAAATCTTTATATTAAATACACAAGATGTATTTTTACTAGTGGATTCCTTCATTTGGGATATATGCCTACAAAAGGAACAGTGACCACACAAGAAGCATCCCATCAATATTCCACCATCTAATGTGCCTTGAATGATGTTTGTGGAAGGTGATTTGTGTTTATAATAATAATTAAAAAATCCCCCTAATGTTTTGCCTCTCCTGAAAGAAAAATGGCATCTAACATCCAAAAGATTATTTAGTTGTTCATCAGCTAATAAAATGCCCCAATGTTGTTGTACTAGGTCCATAAAACAAAAAGTGTTGTGTCCGTAACTAGTAATAAATATAATGGTCCTGTCAATCACCCCTCTCTTAGACTGATATTTCAATAAGTCAGCTCTATGTAAAGTTTGTACCTCTCTACTAGTCTGAAGTATGTGTGACTTAGCATACCCATGTTGACCCAACCTTTGCATAAAGTCCTTCTCTTGAAATTTAAACTCATCATTATTAGAACAAATTCTCCAAACCCTCATAAATTGGGATTTTGGAATGTGTTGAATGACAGCTGCAGGCATGGAGTAAAGTATTAGAATGGAATAGTTTTCGATAAAGGGAGGTTTCCAATGTACCATCCTGTTGTCTTTTCAAGGAGGCATCCAAAAATGAGATACATTCCATGTCATAATTTACTGCAAATTGGATACCCCACTTGTTTTCATTTAAATATTGAACAAATTCTAATAAGTATTCAACATCAGACTTCCAAACCATCCAACAGTCATCCAAAAATCTCTGCCAAATGTCTATTTCATCCAAAAACAAATTATGGCCATCATCATAGATGATCTGCTGTTCCAAATATTCCATAAAAAGGTCAGCATAAATGGGAGCAAATGATGCACCCATAGCCGTGCCTTTGAGTTGTAAAAAACAACTACCGTTAAAATAAAAAACATTCTTGGTGAGAACATATTCTGCCAAACAGAGAAGAAAAGTGCTAAAGCCAGGACTATATAATGGAATCTTACACAACCAATATTCTAAAGCAGAAAGCCCTGCCAATGAGGAATGCACGTATATAAAGAGGTGACATGAAGGGTACACATAATCCAACTTAGACACAGTTGAGTGTCACACACAATATTAAGGAATTCTGTATTGTTCTGTATATGTGCCCTCACTCCTTTTAACAATGGCTTCAAATATGTTGTCAAAAAGGCTGATAATGGCTCAGTAAGAGAGACATTACCAGAGACAATAGGCCTGCCTGGTGGTTGTGTAGCATTCTTATGGATTTTAGGAAGTAGGTACAAATATTGTGGTACTGGATCTTTGACCCTCAGATGGTAAGAAGTTTTTTCACTAATTCCTTCACTGACTGCCAGCTGTAAAAATTCATCAGTTTCACACTTAAACCTAGGTGTAGGGTCAGTGGACATGGCTGTATAAAATTGGACATCCTTCAACTGCCTCTCTGCCTCAGCCAAGTACATAGACCAGTCCATGACCACTGTAGTCCCACCTTTGCCTACGGCAATGATTGCTATGTTTTTATTTTTCCTCAGGTTCTCTGTACAAAGTCCCATTCCCATGCAAATTTCTGAAACAACTGACTAGTAAATTGAGTACCATTGTCAGAAAGAACTTTGTGTAGATTACCATGGACTGAGAAATGGCATTTCAGCTTAGTAACAACAATATTAGATGTTAGGTTAGGTAGTAGATCAATCTCAAACCAGTTCAAATAAGAGTCTACCAAACCAAGTATTGTTGATTGTTCCACTCAAAGATATCAGTGGCTACTGTTGACCAAGGTAGTTCAGGAACTGGACTTAGCCAAAGTGGATCTCTTTGCAAATGCAGTCTAGCACTATTGCATACTGTACAAGAAGAAAGTACTTTATCAATGTCTTTCTGTAATGAAGGCCAAAATACCAATTCTCTCACTCTTCTCTTAGTGGATATGTAACCTGGGTGACCATGATGCAAAATCTGGATATATTGTTGTTGTAAGAAAGCAGAAACAACAATTTTAGGACCGTTGAAAATAATGTCAACTTCCATCAACAATTCGTCTCTGTAAGGAAAACAGGTTTGCACTTTAGTTGGTATACTAGATTGCTTTGACAGCCATCCAGCATTAATGTAGTACGTGAGCTTTTGCAAAACTGGATCAGTCATTGTGTGATCTCTTAACTCATCAAGTCTCTTAGTAGAAAAATTACACACTGCCATTATGTCAAAGTCAAAATTCTCTCCACAAGCTGTTTTGTCATATCTCTGGGCAATCTGTATAAGGTATCAGCCAGATACAGCAATTTGCCTTTCATACAGACCATTTTGAAATTGTACTTTTGCAATCTGAGCATCATTCTTTGTAATCTCACTAGAACAGAATGCATAGGCTTCTTTAGAATAGTAACTAGAGGTTGGTGGTCAGTTTCAATCTGAATATTTCAGCCATAAATATAACCATGACACTTGGAACATGCAAATACTATTCCCAAAAGCTCCTTCTCAATTTGAGCATACTGCATCTCATCTTGGGTAAGTGTTCTAGATGCATAGGCTACTGGTCTGCCCTCTTGAAGTACAACTGAGCCAAGACTAAATTATGAAGCATCACAGGAAAGGGTGACTGGTTTGTTCACATCATAGTATCTTAATGTAGGTGGGGTGGGAATTTTTCTGCTTAAGGTCTTCAAATGCCTTCTGGTGCTGTTCTAACCATGACCATGCAACATTTTTGCACATTAGCTCTCTTAAAGGTGCTGTCAACTCACTGAAGTCTGGTATAAACTTGTCTAAATAGTTGACCATGCCTAGGAAATGCAGTAGAGCTTGTACATTGTCTGGTGTTGACAGCTCAAGGATGGCTGCTTGCTTGGTTGGGTCTGGTCTCAAGCCAGTACTGGTGAATAAATGACCTACATATGTAACTTCTGGAAGTCTGAATTTGTACTTCAGAGGATTGAGCTTCAAGTTTACTTCATGTGCTCTGTCTAGAACTTTCTTTAGGTTTCTGGCATGCTCTGCTTCACCATTGCCTCAAACCAATAAATCATCTACTATTATGGCACAAGGATAACCCGAAAAACTCTGCATTGCATGCTGAAAGACTTCACTTGCAGAATTTATTCCAAATGTCATCCTTAGGAATCTGTATCTGCCAGAGTACCAAAAGTGGTTAGAAATGAGGATTTGTGATCAAGCATCACTTGCCAAAATGAACTCTTTTCATCAAGACAGAAAAAGCAGTGGCATTCAGTATTAGAGCTGCGACCTTTTCGACTGTGAGCATTGGATGATACGGTCTCTTCAATGCCTTGTTCAAATCTCTTGGGTGAATATATATTCTGATTTTGTCTGAACTTTTTTTGTGAACTGCCACAATGGATGACACCCATTCAGTTGGTTTTGTGACTGAACAAATCACACCTTGCTGCACCATTTTATCCAACTGAGCTTTAACGTCATCTTGCATAGCTATCAGAACTCTTCTCACTGGTCTGACTACTGGAGAGGTCTCTGGGTCTAACTTCATGGAATACACAACTGGAAGTTTGCTCAACTTGTCATCAAAAACATCAGCATACTCTGAGAAAATAGCTTCAGAAAAATTAGAACTCGGAAATGCACTTATGTGATGAACCTCTTTAGCAAAAAAAAAGCAGATTTATTCTCAAAACTATCTTTGAGACCCAATAAAGACTGTACTGGTCTTCGGACTATACAGAATAACAAGTTGTAACAGTTCTTCCCCAAATAACATTAAAGTATCACTGAGCTTTCGGTTTGAATTTCTTCACCTCCATAAGTAACACGTTTCTCACTACTGGCCACATTGAGTTGTTCATTAGTTATCACTTCAGCAAATGTGTCTGCTGATATAACATTACACTTTGAACCAGTGTCTACTTTAAGCACTGTGGGTTTTCCATTAATCCATACAGTGTAAAATACTTTGCTTCTTGGTAATAAATTTATTGCATCAACTCTTTCACCAAGTACTGATACACCAGTTACATAGAAAGCTGACTACTTCGACTCTACTTGATCAACTTGCTTCTTTGTGTGACCTTCCTTTACAACTGTGTGAGGCTTATTTGATTTGCAAAACTTTTGGAAATGGTTCCATTTTTTACACTTGTGACATTGCTGACGAAATGCTAAGCACTTCTATCTTCTAGACTTATGATTTGCATCACAGTTGTGACAGCTAACAATAAAGCTAGAGTTGGGTTTTGCTGATTCATGCTTGTACTGCACTGAGCTTGCTCTTTTCTTAGATCTTGTTGGAAAGCTATGTGGTTTCCCTGGTGAATCAGCAGGGGTTGTGGCTGCCATATGCTTGGGCTTGCTTCTGTTTGACACGTTGCATGCTATCTACATTTGCTCTGGAGCTTACTCAAACCATGCTCTTTCACTCGCAAACATACTTGTGTGTTTTTCTGTCACCTTATGGATCTGACAAATCTCTATGGCTTTGCTCAACATTAAATTACTGTCACAAAGCAAAATATTTCTCACAGCAGCATTATTAATACCACACACAAGCCTGTCCTTTATCAACTCATCTTTTTAGTCACTAAACTGACACATTTTAGCTTTGTTTCTCATGTCAGTCATATAAGCTGCAAAAGTCTCCCCTGGTTTCTGATCCCTTGTGTAAAACAGATGCCTCTCTAATGGAATTTTTGTCTGGGGGTTACACATTTCTCTAAACTCATGCTTCAAATACTCAGGGTCTTCCCTTGATTCAGCCTGCACAACAATGTGATGGTTTTCACCTACTCCTTCATATACTGCTGGTGCATACACAAATTAACATTCTTTTTCTATGGCCTCTGACCCAGCTAGGTTTAGCAAAATGAATGCCCTGGTGCATGCATCTCTATCTGCATAAGCTGCTTGTATAAAAATATCGGGTCTATATTATAGTATCGAAGTTTTTAATTTTCGAATGCTATAATATCGACCCATTTTTGTTGAAAACTCAAAATAGTGAAGCCACGGAACTTCGAAATCTTACCTAGGGTAAGATTTTGGAAATCTTGCCTAGGGTAAGATTTTGGTTGTCCGTTCCATGGCTTCGCTATTTACTATACTGTGGTGGGAAGGTTATGGACCGGGGTAAGGTAAGTATGCGAATGAAGGTTACAGACCGGGTTAAGGTAAGTGTGGGAATGGATCGGGGTAAAGTGAGTGTCCAATAGTTAGGGACATTAGGGTTAGGAAGCAGGTAAGGTGAGTGTGTGATAGTTAGGGACTTTAGGGTTAGGGAGCGGGTAAGGTGAGTGTGCAGTAGTTAGGGACTTTAGGGTTAGGGAGCGGGTAAGGTGAGTGTGCAGTAGTTAGGGACTTTAGGGTTAGGGTTGGGTTAAGGTAAGTGGATAGGTAGTAGTGTAGGGTTAGAATTATGGTTTTGTTAAGTGTATGTGTGTGGTTTATTTATTTTGGTGTGCCTGTGTTATGTGTTTGTGTTTTGGAACAGCAAATTTTTTCCCTCAGAAAAAATTTGCTGTTCTGTATGTTAGATATTTTGTGGTTTAAATATTTTAGGTACGATGAAATAGCGTTCGCTATTTAAATCGTATAATAGGGTAATATAAATGCAAAATATCATACTCTTGCTCAAATACTCTCCAATTTTCTGCAATATTCTCATCAAATACAAGTGGTAGAGGCTTTCAAAATCCATCTACCATATTAACACATAGCATTGAAAGGTTTTGCAAATAAGCACAAACATACACACATGCACACATGCCAGAAACATATGCCACATTCTGTCACATTGTTCAATGCCTTTGTGCCTCTTAAATTATGCTTTTTGGGGCTTCTTGAAATTATGTTATTAGACAAATTCATAGCACCTCTGAATAATTAGACTTTGTGAAATAAAACTCTTGGGCACTGTAATACCTTTGTAATATTGTTTTGCAAGAAATCACCTCTTATCACTGTGAGAAACATAGCAAGTAACTGCATGATGTGAATGAACTGGGCTTGTTTGTAATCACTGCACTGCTAAAGTCATTTATCATCATTTTAAGAAACATCTCAAACAACTTCATGATGCGAATAAACTGAGCTTCTTTTGCCCCAAATTCAGTAACATTTCGAAGTAATTGTACTTTGCAAATAAACAGCACACAGCACACTGAAATTTCCCCAGAATGGTGGTACCTTGCTAGGCAAGTCTTTACAGTGCAAGAAACACTTTGCAATGGTGGCACTTTGTGAATAGACACACCCAGCACAAAATACTTTTCAAAATGGCTATACTTTGACTGTACTTCACGAAATAGTTGCACCTTGCACACAATACACTCTTCAAAATACATGCACAGTAATAAGAACACACTGTAAGCACTTTTACACACTTTGAGATACTTCAAATAACTTTAGTTATGCCCTTGATACAATACAAAGTCGTAGTTATGCTAAAGCACAGCACTTTGCCAAAACACATGCAGTCGCCTTGATTTATTTTTGTTTAATGTGCCTTTTTTGCACTTATTATATTCATTTTGCTCGTTTAAGCCCTTTTCATGCCCATTGTACTTTTCTTGTGATGGTTTTACTCTAAACATGCCCGGTTTGCCTTAAACACACTTGTCTTGGTTTAAACATTCTCATTTTGCCTTAAACACACTCGTTTTGCTTTAAACATGCTTGTTTTGCTTTATTGTTAAGCATTTCATCAAATACCTTTGTTTTCAACATTTCCCTTAGTTAATAAACCTTTTCTGCCTTCTGCATGCTTAATAATGCGGTTTATGCCCTTGTAATGCCCCATTTTGTTTTTTTTACCAAACAGGTCATGCTACTTCTCATTACCTTTGGTTCTTTTCTCGCTCTTTCATGCTCGTTTCTCTTAGTTTTACCCTCACTGTCATCTCTGCACCTTATGGCTCTGAATATTATTCTCTGCCATCCCAGTTCTGACACCATGTCGCTCTCCTACTTTGAACGCAATAGAAGAGTCTTCATGGGGTCTGTTTAAGCAGCTTTATTTTATACAAACACATCACTATAGAAGTTTACTGACTTTAACTTAAGTAACTTATATACAGACTAACAACAGTGATCATACATGCTCACTCTCTGGCTGCTCTTTCAAAATGGCCCTAGGGATTGCATGTGTCTGGAATTTATACGTGCATGTGCAGTCTTTAACATGCTTCTTAAAGACACAGCACACATCACATAAACTCTGTTCTACAATTACCATGGGGGACTGGAACATAGTACTAGACACTGTGGACGTATAAGGTGGGCCCAGGTGAAGAAGAAGAAGAATGACACCCCAAAAAAAATTCTTGAAACACTATCTTCATCAGGTGAGGGTGGTAAATATCTGGAAAGCTGGGAAAAGAAGATTACATGATAATGAATTTATATTATTCTTCTGTAAGATATGACCAGTGATCTAGAATTGAGAAAAATATTTATATCAAAAGAAAACTGATATTTAATGCAGGATATACTGGAAGAACAGATAATATTTTTTTGATCATGTACCAATATTGGCAGAGATAAAGGTAAAGTTAAAGATAGTGGTGGTTCCCAATATATTGTTTCTAAAACTCAGAATTTAAATAAGGGTAAGAAAATATCTTAAAGGAATTGCTTAAGGAATTTAGAAATATCACACCACAGACATTTTCACAACTGGTTACTGGCAAATCATTCTGTATTTTAGAAATAAAATGAGACTAAAAAGAGAGATACCAGTAGTTAATTAAGAAATTAAGGAAATGATGTCATTCAAATAAAGGTCATATGGATAGGGAGAGTCATACATTGCGAGAGCTGCAGCTTGAACTGCAAAATTACATACCATGGAAAGTAATACTACAAAAGCAATCAATAAGGGAGATGTATTTCAAAAGCAATAGTAAAGCTCTAAGCTCACTAGCTGTGAGGTTAAGGCAACAAAAAGAAGAAAGAGTAGTTTATAAGCTGAGGAGCAAGAGCAAGCAGCTATGCAATTTACAGTGGAGGGAATCTTGGGAGTCTTTTGGGATTATTATACTGATTTACAACCACCATGCCACCATAATGTAAACATTTTATATGATCATGTAAAACTGCAAAATTTACATTTTTGTCATAATTATTGTTAGATCTATTAATTGCTACTGTACAATTTTTCTTGTATATTGGTATTTTCAATTCTGTTTTTGATATGTACAGCTTACTGCTTCTCTGTTCCACTTTTTTCTTCTTTGTGAATTATTTCACTCGTCCAGAACATGCAAATGGTCTGTTGTGGTCAGTGTTATATCAGTAAAAAATGTAAAATAAAAAATAAAATAAAATGTATACACTGCTCCATATGAAGTGACAGATCAAACACAGGAAATAAAGGTGTGCTGAGACAATTTAAGGATTTCAAGATTAACCAAAGATCAGGCAATGGAGCTAATGCAAGATATTACATGAGAAGATCTCAGACACACCAACTTGATACAGGTGTTTGAGAAATCAGCCAGAACCAGATGATACAACTGTGGAAATCAGGAGAATTTTGAGTAGTGACTTGAAAGCAGAGTGGTTAACAATGATGAGTCAGGTCCTGATGGGTCCAGGGATACCAAATTCTTGAAACAGCTGGTAATGGTTATATTGAAAGAAAGTTAAAATTCATTCCTACCAGACTGATGCCACAAAATCACCATCATTAAGGATATTCATGAATATTTTCACTAAAAGATTAACAAGACTATTACTGCTGTTGATACATGGAGATCAGTGTGGTTACATAGAAGGACAAGGAGTATGCTGCTACCAAAGAAACAAATATAGAACAAAAGCCTCTATTTCTTAGTTTAGATGCTGAAGAAGCATTTGAGGAAGTGCACTGAGACTATTTATTTCTGGTGTTATCTACAATAAGATTTACAGACCAGTTTATTACTCCTCTCAACAATATATATTGGGTCAATGGCATATGTAAAAGACTGAACAGGACTATCTCCAAGCTTCCAGCTCCCCTGTGGAATCAGGCAAATATGACTGTCTCCAATTCTCTTTGCTTTACATTGACAACTGCTAGCTCGAGCATACCTCTCAACCTCTTAGAGCAAGAAATCTGGACAAAGCCATAAATAATGGGGGGGACAACATTCCCAAAATAGAGACACTTTTTAAATATTTCTCTTACAAACTTAGAAAGTTGATATAATAACAGGTTTTGCATTAGCATGAATTTTCAGACTTCAAGTCTATATGATTTGCCAGTGATTTGCCTGAAAACCACAATTTTATGAGAAACAGATGAAAACTATGAGACATAAAATGTGGACATTCTGTGGAAATCTGTACAGCTGAGAGGTATGAGCTCAAGAGGTAAGACAATCAACAGAAAAGGTTGTAATTAGGGGCAAGAGAATTAAAGCTTTCCTTATTTGCAGATGATGTACTGATTATTTTTCTTAATCCGGCAATTGATCTCCCTAAAATAGTTCATCTACTGCAAAATTGTGGCAAGCTTTCAGCTTATACAATTAATATAAATAAAACAAAGGTAGTCTCAACTAACCTCTAATACCTCTCAAACCTGGTAAAACAATATCCTTTTATATACGTGGGAAATAAGTTGATGTATTTGGGCATGTGGCTAGGGAAAACAATTGAGAAATTTATAGAATTAACTTATTGTGACATGATAAAGAAAATAAAAGAATATTTTAACAAATGGGAAGGGATGGTGCTGGAACTCAACCAAAAGGTACAGGCACTAAATTGATATCTGCTGTCATTGTTTTTTATATAAAATTCATCCTGGGTTATTCTTCTAATACAGACACATTTTGGAAATTGAAGCAACAGTTGAGAATATTTGCATAGGAAAGGAGACCAATCAGACTGGCACAGGACAAATTACAACTTTCCATAGAATGCGGAGGTCTTTCATTACCAAATTTAAACTTATATTGGGGTGCAATAGCTCTATCCTTAATTGACAGATTCAAAGCCATCATTTTAATATAAAATGGAAAGATGATAGTGGGGAACATCGGGGATAGAGCAACTATAGACTGGTGAGACTATGAAAAAAATACAAAGAGGTTTAAGAGCAATTAAGAAGGAAATGAAAAGGTTCTTTGCCTGTCCTTTTCTGGTAGACTTTAAAGATACCCCGATGCTGATAGAGTATGAGAAACATGAAAAGAAGATATCCTGTGTACATAAACAATGGAAAATGCAAGATCTGTCACTCAAGTACTAGTATCAGCTAAACGTAACCTGACCGATCATTGTCATCTCAATTATTTAGGCATAACCAATGAAGTAAAGAGCTTAGTGCAGAACAAATAAGAGAGAGTTAGAAATTCTAATTTATTGGCTTTGGTAAGAGGGACTACAGAATAGAAAGAAGCAGTGAGCAAAGTAGTATATAGGTAACATAAAGCATCACCTACTGTTAAATTAACTACATTGGGCATGATTAAAAAATAATGGTAAATAATACCAGGAATGCAGGTGGGAAATATGACACTGAAATTACAAAAAAACATAAAAAGTACAAGGCAACCAGGTTGCATGGCCATTTATGCCTTGCAAGCACCCACCCTTAGACCTTACTTCACTTTTTCAAGAAGCTATAGGCCAGTTATGCAGGGTATGAATTTGAGCATACACATCAAATTGCCTTTCTAAAGGAAGATAATGTGAAGCATTGCTTGATCTGGAGTGGAGGTTTGTTTCAGAGAAGAGGTAGCCAGTTCATGACAAATCTGTCTCTCTTCCATGATTTATATATTTTTTAAACAAGTTCAGATCTCTGGTCCTTGTGTTGACTGGACTGTTTGACCTTTGGCGATATAGGATTTCTTGGACTGCTGGATCCCAATTGGCCTGTAAACTAAGGCACATATTGCCCATAAGGAGTCTGTAGAACAAAGAACAGAGACAGAGCCTCCAGCCTCTCCTGGTAGCTCAGCTGCTTTAGGCCTATAACTTTTTTTTTGTTAGAAATCTCTGGAATCTCGCCAAACCCCTAATATGTCTAATAAGATACACTCCAAAAGGAGCATTATATTTTATGATGGACTTGATCAATGCAGAATATAAAGTGGTGATGACTTCTTTGGATATAGGGAGATACCGTTTGCAATCAGCTGTACCAGACAATAGAATTTCCTAAACTCTGTTACAACATGATGGTCAAAGGAGAGGAAATTATTTACCTATGCTCCAATGTCTATTACAACATCTTGATTTTGGAGTGGGGCATTGTCTATAGTATTAGCTGGGTTCAGGGATAGTTTAACAAATGCAACAATGGTGCATTTGTAATATGTAGTTTAAGCCCATTTTGTGTTTCCATCAGGTCTAAATGTGTGGCAGGCACAAAAGCCTAGTATTAAGGGAAGTCCTTTCTGCTCCTAGATAAAAGGTTTGGCATTGGTCAGCAAAGTCACACAAACTTAGAAGTTTAAGATTTTTAAATGGAATTTTCTCCATAAATACTTTTATGTTCATGAAAGGCTTAAGAAGATGTTCCTCACAGCAAATCTGAAATGCTGGTGATGTTTAGGTGACTGTGAAATTGGTTACATACACATTTTTTGTGATTGTTTAAAATTAGGAGGCTTTAAAGAATCAGTAGAAGAGCTTATAACAAAAGTGATTTAAAGGGACATTGTTCTGTCCCACCTCCTGTTTTTGCTAGGATGGCAGGACAAAGACGATATGACTAAGCAGGAGCAGATATGACTGACATTGATAGTATTATTAGGAAAAATGTATTATGTGTAGTTGGAAGGAGCCTATTGAAATCAACATATTAGAAAGAGTAGTGTTATTGGATGAATTAATGGAAAGGCAAATAGGGAAAAGAAATTGGAGCAAAAAAAATAATACATAATAAGAAGAAATATAGGAAGTGCCATAGAAGGTTGGAGATCAAAGGGAAATTTTTGTAGAAACTTACATATCTACCTAGACTTCCTGACTTAATGTAGATTGTGTATATAGAACCAATTATAAAATAGCTTGTTATTGTTCAATAATATTATCTGGAGTTCATGATAAGGCCAAGATGGTTTGTTTATTTTTTTATTGGTTTGTTATCATTTTTGTTGAAAATGTTTTTTGCACACTTGAGTATGTATGAAGTAAATAAAGTTTTTTTTGCAAAAACAAAAAAAAAGGCTGTTAGCATCCATTGAACTGAGTATGTAACTTCCAAATGATCAAGTAATTCACTGTCAGTTGGTCCTCCCTGTAATGTGGATTGTGTAACATCAAGATGGTCAATTACTTTGCTATAACTTTGACCCCAAGCTCCTTTTTTTCAATTTCTTACTTCTAGCTATATTTTTACTGCTGTACATTATTGTCTGTGATATTAGTTTTTACTCACGTTTTCTTGTTGTTTGTCAGTGCCATTAGTTTTCATTCACATTTTCTTGCTGTTTGGTAGATTTCTGATTTCAAGATAATGAATATTGACTGGAGTGTCTTCTGCACTGTCTTCTATAATATGCTTTTTTTTACAAAGATCATTAGTAACTTTTGATTTTGAACTTCCTACTTTTTCTTTTTCAGAACACAGTATAATTTATTCATCATTCTTTGTATGGCCTTTAGAGTGACAGGAGGGGGCATCTTTGTTTCATAATGTTCTAACCAAGTAGTAGTCATGTCTGTTGGTAAAGACCATACAGTTTTACTTGCTCTTGGACAATTTGATAGGTGTTGCCATATCTTAGTACTGTTATCAGTAATATGCTATTGATTTTCACAGTTTGTCAAGTTAGAATTTATCTCACCTTCACATGATCTGAATTTCTTATTCTTTTTTAAGTCACCTTATTTATTTTCATTTTTTCTTATCCAGTGCTTTATTTGTATCTAAAGCTTTAAGGACCTTTAATGGTTTCCTTTTTGTAAATTTTCTCTCAGAGTATTAAATGGGACTGTTACTTAGTTCATTATTTACTAAGCCCAGAGGTACCTCTCTCTGTTTCCTACTTGCTTGCCAAGTAGTTACATATTCTATTGCAGTTGTGATGACTATACCATCACTATGAGAGCAGCTGGACAGGTATTCCATCTTTTTACTTTCTAAGATAGAAAAAGGTCTTGTAATGTTTTACTGTTAGTACAAGTTGTAACATAGCCTGAATCTAAGTTCCATATTTAACACCACAAGTGACTCATGCTAGTAAGTAGTTGTTTTTTAACAGTTCCTCCTGTTCACAAGTATTAAAAGGCTTAATGACTGTGATTGCACATTAGCCATTACTAAAAGTAGTAGAAGTGCCTTCAAACATAGACTAGCTTGCCCAATGACTTGTCAAGATGTACATTGATTTCTAAAATAAAATAATGTTTAATGTAAAATGATGAAAGAAAAGTTACACTGAGTTGCCAAGTAGCTTAACCAAGACAGAATAGCATATGTATGAAGAGTTGTATCACAAATCTGTGTACATAATAAATAATGTTAAAGTAGAATTAAACACCCAGATGAGTTAGCAAAAGGAAAACAATATATATTTATTTTAACAGTGCAGTTTATTAGCATTGCCACTTAAAGGCAGAGAAGGGCACAATTAAAATTGTAGTGAAATGTCAGTAGCTTGACCAAATTATTCAATTATATATACTAACTACACGTTCAGGAAATAATACCTAGGATAATAATTATACTAGGGTCCTGTTACAAGGGAGAGGCACTAATAATAAAAAGAAAATTATTAGTTATCTTGAATATTTATTGAGCTATTTATTTACAGTTGTTTACCAGGCTAGTGCACTGATCTCACTGGACTATTTACTGGGTAAACAGGATTATATCAAACTGAACAAAACATATTTATAGATATGGTATAAATTATATACATAATTAGATATGCAAAAATATGCTACAACATTTAGTTCAAGAAGCAGTCACAAAGTCAAAACAAGGATGGAAAAATGGAATTATGCTTAGCAGAGCTTTTTACATAAGATGTAGGCATAACGACTGTGATGGCTTATGCTACAGGGATAGCAGCACACTATTATATAGAGAGGTAAGAAGACATTAAAAGAGGCAAGTAGCAATAGTTACAGGAGATGCCATAGAGAGAGAGGCATGCAGAGGGAAGAGGAGTAGAAAGGAGAGAAGTATAACAGATGCAAAGAGAAGATGGTGGTAGGATGAATGAATGGCAGTAAGTGAGGGATGACAAGATGAGATAAGGAATGATGAAACAGGGATAAAGGTGTAAGAGAGCTGCAGGTTTCATGTAATGTGACTTTGACTGGATGAACAGGTGTTCCATGAGTTGTTGTCTGAAGTTTGAGCACATTTGAATGTCACTGAATGAGAGTGGAATGGAGTCCCATAATTTAGGTGCTAGGATGGAGAATGTATGGTCAGTGCAATGAAGTTTAGTGCTTGTAATTAGTAAGGTGGGCTGAGAATGAGACATACCCCTGAGATTAAATGTTGGGGGGGTTGGTGAAAAAAATTATGAGTAAGAGGGAAAGATGTCTCAAAAGAAAGGGCTTTGTGAATTAATGATCCTAGTAGAAGGCTGTCTCTCAAATGTACTAGGAGCCATTTCGTTTTGGTGAGAGTTAGGCAGTGGTTTTCATTCATGGGGAATTTGTAATGATAGCAGATGTAATTAACAAAAAGGAAAGTACCTTAGATTTAAAAAATTAAAACAGCCAAGTGTACAAATTCTCAAAAAATTCAGTAAAAGAAATCTGAAAGGGCAGTCACCATGACAGAGTGGTATAGAGTTAGCTAGAAAAATGCACATAAACGTATAATGGGCTTGCACAGCTAATACAAAACTTAGATAGTCAAGTTTAGTTTCCCCTATAGTGTGGAAGGGGAAATTGCTAAAACATACACTGATGATTTCATTGTGTTTTAATCTACAGTAATATCAAGTCTAAAAGCTATTACAGCGTAAAATAAAGACATTTGCATAAACAGTCACAGAAATAATGAGGGTTATAGCTGGCAAGAAAGGGGCACACAAACTAGCAACAAACTCTAGCATGGGTAGTTTTAGTTAACTTGAAAATATAAAGTGTCTCTTTAACAGCTCTTATCTAATCATATGTAAAATTTCCCACAAAGTAAGAGAAAGATTCCAAGAACACACTGTGATGATTTGACTGGCTTTAACCCACTTTAATGTTCAGTGTAAATGTCCTCACAAAATAAAGTGGGACAGATTTGCAATATCAGTAACCAAGTAATGTGGACTAGAGCTATCTAAAGAAGTACACAAAAATGTGTTACAAGCTGACACAGCTAATTTTAGTTAACTGCAAATATAACGTCTCTTTAACAGTTCCTATCTAGTCAAAATACACAAAGTATTTAAAAAGACGTTCCAAAAATATGCATTATTGATTTAATTTGGTTTAACCCCCAATAATGTCAAGTGTATATGTTCTCACAAAATAAAGAGAGAGAGAGATTTGCAAAATCGGCCACCCAAATAATATGGGCTAGATCTGGCCAAAGAAATACACACAAAGTGTTTACAAGCTCTCATAGCTAATTTTACTTGTCTGAAAATATAATGGACCTGCTTAACAGCTCTTAATTAGTCAAGACTGAATTTTCCCTCAGAGAAGCAGACATACTCTCAAAGGAACTAAAAAGACATTCCTAAAACACACACTGAAGATTTAATTGGATTTATCCCACAATAATGCCATGGCTTCATTGTTATCTATAGCCACACAGCCTATCAACACTGGATGCTGGTGGCCTTGCAGTCAAGCTCATCGTCTCTTCTTACTTATTGTTTTTCATAGATCTATGATCCAGAGTGCCCACTGAACAAACCAATATTTCTCTAGAGTAAACCTCCATTACTACATATTGTCTCCTGCTCATTTTTCCAGAGCTCAGCAAAGATCAGCATCCTAGCCTGTGTTCCAGAAGTGTCTTACTCGAATCTGGTGCCATCCAGGCATAGCTAAGTACTTTTGATTGTGGAATCGCACTTGCTTAAGTTGTTTTGAGTAATCACTACTGTTTTCCTGCTTTTATTTGTACATTTCACTGCATTTTTATAAAAAAAAATGTGCTTTTCCTCCCAGCATTACTTATATAAGACTGTCTTGAAATAAGGGAATTCTAGCTAGTTGTTTAACTGGTTTGTGGTAGCATTGCACTTATGGGTCTAGTTTACTGTGTTTTTACCATAGGAGGACTGGGTTTCTTCATCTTGTAGCAGGAGGTGTGTGCCTGGTCTATCTGAGTTTAGGAAATACACAAAAGGGTTCATAGTATAATTGCTTTGTTTGCATGAGGGCTCATTAGTTACTTTTCTGTTTTTTTCTGTGCAGCTATAAATTTGGAGCATTTGCCTGGAGGTGCACACCATGCACTAGCAGTTAGCCGTGCCATGTACAGTAGCAAACACCTAGAAAGCTAATTTTCCCTATTGAATGGACCATGTAAAGCACTAAATAGAGCAAATACCTTGCACGCCAACATGATTAGAACAGCTAGTTGGCCGTTGAGTGGCAATACCTACAGATTTAGTAGAATTTAGTATTGTGTAAACATTAAAGTTAGAAGAATTTAGTACATTTCAGCATAATCTGCCAAAAATAATGCTCCTTTATTAGTCTGTACAAACAAAGCACCCTTAATAGAATTCTAACCTCAATATACCACCCCCTTGAAGCTCACCAATCAAAGGACTGGGCAGCATGAAATATGCAATTTCCTAACTTCTCTGTAGCCTTCTTGGTTGATATGGGCATCTTGCGACAATGTAGTAATTTTCTCATGTTTACCAACAACCACTTAATCCTTAAAGAAACATAGGCAGTATGCGAGAGATGTTCTTACGCAATGACAATGGGGGCTAAACGGTTGTATTCAAGCATATATCAGGTTGTCAAAACCACACACACAACACACACCTCATATTGTGTATAACACACAAATAGTCTTAAAAACAATCTTCCTATACAACAAAGATTGCCTAGATCACGTGTTGTCAAAGCTATGCCTAAGCAAGCCCAAAGGCACTTAGAAAAAAACAAAACCTAACACAAAACATATAGTCACTCTCAATGGAACCCGAGACACTGAGCCCTAAGTCAAGCAAATACACTTCCTAGAACTCTCATCATATGGGACTCCATTGTAAGAATACTGATGCCCCTCTAACCAGGCTGAACAAAGAGAAGATAATGGTTAATTGCTTATCTGGAGCAAGGATCCACCAAATTACACAGGCACTCAAATCATTACACCACAGGTACCAATATGTCTCCACCATAGTCCATGTAAGTGTAAATGACCTGAGATGCACCACCCTGGACTATATGAAGAGAGACACATTATGGAGCTCTTAGACTATGTGTCTCAGGCTAGTATGAGCTTGGCACTGAGCAGCTTTTTATCACCACTGAGCATGATGCCACAATATGAGTAACAGATGATTGATTTTAACAATTGACTGTCTTTCTGGTGTTGCTCTAAGGGCATCCAATATTTGTCAGCTTGGGAGGACATGGTTAACAGTCCACGTTGCTTTGTTAAGGATGGCCTGCACATGTCCCATTGAGGCTGTTGAATACTTGCTAAAACTTTATCCACCCCACAGTGCCTTTTTTAGGCAATGCCAAATTGACAGACCTACAGACATAGCAAAATCAACTCAACTGAACTTCAAGATGTTACTGCTGAATGACAAGAGCCTAAAACAATACTAAACTCCCTCCAAGCCCTACTCATGCTCAGTAATGCAGATATCTGTGCAGTTATCGAGACATGGCTTAAAGCTGCAGAGAGTACCCCAGCAGTGGAAGGTTTCAGTGCCTTCCACACTTTTAGACCGGTAGCAGCACAGACAAGGGCTAAAGGTGGAGGTGTCTCAATACACATCAGAAACAAGTATACCTCTAGGATGGTCAAATAGGATGACGTACTGGAGCTCCTTCATGTGCAGATCCCCACAGACAAAATCCTGTACCATATCCTAGCCAGCTATAGCTTACCCTCCATGTCCCAAGAAGCCCACAATGCATACTTGGACCTACTGGAGACACTTATCATCTAACCTAACACCCCACTCATGGGAGACTTTAATTACCACTCTATAGACTGGGAATCCTACACAGCCTCAAATCTACAGGCAGAGAGATTCCTGGACTTCATAAGTACAAACACACTTGACCAAATAGTGAATATGCCCACTAGATGCTCCAGCTTACTGGATCTTGTATTCACAAATATGGGAAAATGCTGTACCCCCCCCTCACAATGCTTCATCCTCCCTGCTAAAGTCTGACCATAAAGCTGTCTCCTTCAAAATCAAAATCAGTTCTGTAACCCCGATAAAACCAGTAACAGTTAATTGAAGGCAAGCTACTTCTTATTCAAGTGATGGTTTGTCAAAATTCAATGCCCCTCCAAACCCCAAGACTGCAGCAGTCTATGCTGAATTGCTCTCAGAATCTCTGTACAGCCATGTTAATGGCTGTATAGAGGCTGCTGTACCTACCATAAGTAAGCCCAGAACTATCCCTAGAAACAAACCTCCTTGGTGCATCCTAAATTAAACAGGATATACAACAAAAGGAAAAAAAATATGGCAAAAATCTGGGACGGTGATGTATAAAGATAAAGTATCATAACTAATAAGGCTAATTAGGTTAAAGAAGTCAACTTTGAGGCTAATATAGCCTCCTAGGTTAAAGATAACTATAAAGCCTTCTTTACTTATGTTAGAAACCTGAAGGTCAGCCCACAACAATCTGCTGAACTGGTGGTAAATGGTGCCGCATTCGCTATGCCTGGCAATATAGTAAACAAGTTAGCAGACAAATTCAGTTCAAACTTTATCCCCATCTCACCCAACCGTCCCCCAAAAATACCCTCAGGCATAACCCTCCAACTATAACTAGGGAGCATGATCTGACTGTCCTCACTAAAGCCAAGAACACAGCCTCAATGGGCCCCAATAACATCCCAAGATGCCTCTTGAACAGTCTAAAAGATGACTTATCAAAACCCCTGGAGTCACTATTTAATTATAGCCTTAAAACAAGACTATGTCATACGTGATAATTTAATAAAGATATTTATTGAAAGAAAAAAACAAGACTTGGGCCACAAGAATGGAGGACTGAGATGGCTATCCCCCTTCTTAAGAGAGGACCTTCAACAGATCCTAGAAACTACAGATCCATTAGTCTAACTGGTCTTATTTAGAAAGCCATGGAAAGAATTATTATGGAAATTATCAACAAGAACATAGAGGACCCCTCCCTACACTGAATCCATCCCAGTTTGGCATTGTCAGATGAAGGTCATGTTTACTGAACTTGGTGGATTTGTTTGAAAAGGTCACTAAGGCAATGGATTAGGGGAAAGCAGAGCATATTGCCCACCAAAATCTGTCTAAAGTATTTGATACAATATCCCACTCAACCATTGTCAAAAAACTTAAGGAACAAGTCATAAACAACGCTCATGGATAGGACCCAGAGGTTATGATCAGTGCAGCCACCTCTACAAAGGGGCCAATCACCTGTGGGATCCTGCAGGGTTCTATGCTAGGCCCGTTCCTCTTTGGCGTCTACTTCTCTGAGGACAAAACCAATTCTTAAGGCCTCTGGCTGACCAAGGTTGCAGATCATTGCAAACTAGGAGCAGTCAATGAATACCCCCAAGATGAGAACACCTTTCGGGAAGGTCTAACAATGACAAATACTTAGTGCCAAAGCCATGGCTTAAATCTCAATACCAAAAAATGTATTATAGTACCTTTTGGGAAGTCAGCCACCCTAGGTAACTACATCATCAAGAAAACACCACTAAAAGTTGATTTACTGGTCAGGGATCTGAGAACTTATGTAAATAGTAACTTGGACTTCAACTAACTTGTGTACAACATAGTAAGAAAATCCTTCTATGTTGCTCAAATTATAAGTAAGGGCATAGCATCTAGGTCCAGACAGGTCTTCATACCACTATACTCAGCTCTTATCAAACCCATAAAGTAATGCTCCCTTCAGTATGTACCTGACCAGACACATGCAGCAACTGGAAAGTCCACAAAGTTTCCTTACAAAAAGAATACAGGAAGTAATGCCCTACTTTGATTTCCTCAAAGCCCTGTCTCGTTATTCTGTATCACACAGACTTCTGAGAGCTGATCTTTGCCTGGCATACAAGGCATCCCTGGACCCTGTTTTGATGAATATTTTGTAAATCCACAAAACAAGCATCATCAAAACAACTAGATCAAAAGACGTAAATGTTGATTGGAACATAAACAGGAAATGCTGGAGAGACAGATAAATAATCCCTATACTTTGGAACAAGTTCCCCATCCATGTGAAGCAGAGTTCCTCCCTAACCCTGTCTAAGTGCAACTTGGACCAATGGATTTGTAATCAGAAATTCACCCCTAGCCTGGCATCTGTGTATGTCTGTGATGGACAGAGGTAGTCAGCAAATCACTTCTATATAAATCAAATGTGTGGGTCACATTTGGGTTGCACAGCCAGGATTATAAAGGCCCTGGTGGTCATTAACTTAGTGTATGTCTATAAACCTCTGAACCTATGAACCTGGGACAAATTTCCATATTGCTTTAGAAATGTTCCCATAGTTCTACCCCTTCACCATGCCGAATAGGCACATGGAATGCCATGCTTACTCGTGAATGTTTTCTAGGTATTAAATGATAAAGCTCTGTAGGCTCCCAGTATGGGCCATCCCATCAAGATGCACACACTTTACTCCCAATGTGTATGTCATCCTTACCAGTTACATCAAGCCCTGAAGCTGCAAGTCATCAAATTGGACATCAAAAATGTTCCCCTACCTCTGGAGAATGTGCTTCCGGACTACCACAACATGCTATCAAAGTGGTAACTGAATTTGCCTCCCACCTACCCTATATTATGTAACTATCAACCAGCACTGTTTTCCCCAGCCACCTGTACAACTAATGAAGACTGTGTCCAGCCCACCCACTAGTCTGTGTAGGTAAGGTATTGCCTGATATAAAGCATAGCCAGTCCATGCACTGCCTTGTATAACTTTGGTGGGATAATGCAACCACCATTTTATTCTATGTTGTATGCAGCATGACCTATAGTTGTGGACCAAATAGTCTGTTTGCCAGTGGCATAATGCATTGGTCCCACCTCCAGCTTACATGTAGTACAACTGCTGTTTCTTCATCCTCAGACTCTACAGCCAGCCCTTCCTCTGCCAGTTCTACTGCTATTCTGAGCTCTGCTGTTGTAGTTTTTTTTTTCAACAGTGACACATTAAGCAACATGACACACACCACAAAGACTTTCTGCCTGTCTCTGCAGCATCCTGCCTGATGTGTCAAGACAGGAGAGTCATCCATTCAAGGGTCCATAGCCACAATGTACATCATTAAGTGTTTCTACATAAGCTGTGTTGTGTACTACCACTGTCATGATCTGGAGGTTGCGGATAGGGGTCATTGTCCATGGCCCCAAGGCATAGCTGGGATCAGCTACAAGTGCAACACATAACAGTGACTTGATTATATATGATCTGCTCCCCAGCTTGCATGGTACATGTGTATACTGCTCTGTGTAACCCACCTATGTGTGCACAAATAGACTTCATTACCCATTGTGAAGTCCCCCCTTTGTGAACTGTTAGTTTAGGTGCCGTGTGTGTGAATCAAGAAAACTGCCCGGAATGTATTTGGGCACATTACATATAATACCCTAGGCATTACACACCACCTTGTAGTTGAAATAGTACATACACCTCCTGCTCATGTTGATCAATCCCTTCACTGAGGTGAGGACTTGTTTCAAATAGTGTGTAAAATATATGATTCACAGGACCTTGGGGATATAGGCTAAGATGTAAAATGCCTGTATTATGGTAGTTCTGACCTCTGCAGTCCTAGGGAATCAGATATATTCCTCCACATACTGCAGCATGATTTCAGAGAACTGGTGTAGGATATGTAAGGCTAACACCTGCAACATCTTTACTACATCCTCTGTAGGTTACTGGAAAGCCATGCAGATAAGATAGTTAATTTTCACATACCTTGTTGTCCACTGAGATGGGCAATTCATGCATTCATCTTGTATCTGCTTCTAGGTGACACAGTTCATCTAGGTCACATATGGTCTTCTTGCCCACATGGGGTCTATATTATAACATCGAAGTTCGTAAACATCGAATGTTATAATATCGAACCCTAAACACCGAAATCTGAAAACATCGAACAGTCAGAATAGCAAATTTTTTCCCAGGGAAAAAAAATCGCTATTCTGAGAAACATACACACAACACAAACACACACAAAAAACAGCAATCCACACACATACACTTAAAATCCTACACATAAACCTAAACTAAACTTTACATACACCACTAGCTATCCACTTACCTTAACCCAACCCTAACCCTAAGGTCCGTCACTATTGCACACTCACCTCACCTGCGTCTTAACCCTAACTCACCTAACCCGCCCCCTAACCCTAACCTACACGCAACCGCACACTTACCTGACCCGTGCCCTAACCCTAACTCATCTAACCCGCCCCCTAACCCTAACCTACACACAATCGCACACTTACCTAACCCGCACCCTAACCCTAACATCCACACAACCTCACACTTACCTGACCCGCTCCCTAACCCTAACTCACCTAACCCGCCCCCTAACCCTAACCTAGACACAATCTCATACTTACCTGAAGCCTACCCATAACGGTCCAACATATCGAATGCTGAAAACAGCAAAGCCACAGCAATGGCTCATCAAATTCTTTCCCTGGGAAAGAATTCGGTGTCCTGCACCTTCGCTGTTTTCAGCGTTTGACATTACTGGTTCGATATTATAACATTTTAACTTTTTAAAATTCTATGTTATAATATAGAGCCAACCACATGGTAGTGATCCACTTTCTGCTGGCCCATAAGGTGATGGTATGTAAGATGCTGACAATACCTTCTGTAATGGCATGACTGCCTGGCTCAGATAGCCAGTAATACATGTTACTCCACAATAACTGACACTTCCCCTGCCATAGCCATGTCTCAGTACACTAAAAAATCCCCAGAGTCCAGAACAAGTTTATGCCATGGTGCATTATACCTGTTTATATGTTTTAGAATGACTCCACCATGTTTAATATCATTTGCATATCACATGTGCCTTATTTGTATGCAATTTCTCATTTCCATATCATAACATACTCATCCACATATGCTGTATGCTATGCTTTTCTCCCCTTGCACAGCCACAATATTTCTGTCTCTAAATCACCCAAACCCTGTCCACTGCTGCTACTTGCACTAATTCCCACTACACGTTATGCTAAATGCTCATGAATCCTGGCCTAAGAGCTTACTTTTCCCAAACCTAATTCAAACTCAACTGATTATAAAATCATATGCTTATTGCATTATTTAATTTAGATAACATTTTTGTTGAGATTTCAGGTAGTAGATTAAAATCTATTATTTTGGAAATATGCTTTGTTTCCTTTCCAGTCAAGAAGTCTTAGGGAGTGGCTAGTGCAATGATATCAGTGCACCAGTGACACCTTTTTGTTACATGACTGGATGACCTGTGAAGCTCCTGGCCCCTAGGAGAGATCACACAGACATTGGATTCTTTCAACTCTTCTCCTAGGATTGGAGAGGTAGCCATTGGTTGCTTCATCCTATCCCTCTTGCTTGGCATCACAGTGGTTCAAGTCTGTTCCTGAACTCAGGTCATCAGCAGTACAGATGGAATCCCTGAATCTGAGCCATTGGGCCAGCTTGTGTTAATTATTTTATGTAAATGATAACTGGGCAGTTAACAGGAATTTAATCAAACCCAATGGTGAACTGAAATATGGAGGATAAGCCTAAAATAATATAGGCTGATACATTGACATTATAATAATCATCCATCATAAAGGGAATCTAGCATTAACCTTGCTAGTATGGACAGGATAGATGAATCCTGTTCTGTGAATATAATGGTGAGGGGGTACTTAAAATGATGAAATATGTGTAAAGTGTTACCAGAGGACTGCAGTATCATACCAAATCCAGGTGATGACAGCATTAAGTGTAACTAATTACTTTAATGTCCTGAAGTAGTTAGAAGTCAGCAAGCACATTTGTTCACCAGTACTCACATAGACTTTGACTATGTGGGTCTAATTATGACAATAATAAATATAAGAAAAACACTGAACAGTACAATGGACAACTGTCTCATCTGCCATTAGAACAGGTTACTCCCTCACAACATATAGAATTCGCATCTGGATTGAAAGCTCAGACTGTGAATGAAAGCAACCCATCACTAATCCATGCTAGCAATCTATTAGATGAAATCCTGATCTCTAGAAAATAATCTAGTAACAAAATGAGAAATGAAAAAATTATTTCTGAGACAGTGGACAGCATAGATGACATACAAAATCGAAACTCGTTTACTTAGCAAAGATGGCTATAAATTAGTTACAAACAGAAGGAAAATGAGATGGCCAACTAAAGGAGTGGATGGACTATTAGAAAATGAAGAATGAGATGTCCATAAAGACCATCCAGTGAATAAGGGAACTTGGTAAAATGTAAATAAAACAACAGCCAAGATTATGACAGTGAGAGTACTGATTTAATCAGGAATGAGGTGTTGATAATAGGGGGCTCAGTAGTAATGGGAGTCAGAAACATCTTGCCTAGAATACTGTACAAGCTCCTTAGCACAGTGTCATGCATAACAGTAGGTAGAAATTCTAAAATTAAGGATGAAATCAAAATATTAATAAGTAACCCAAGCTCAATATAAGGGACATAGTAGTGGCAGGAAACAATGATGTTATGCAAAAAAATGGTATGTCAGTTATGGAAGAAATAAAACATAGTCAAGTACTCTCAAAAGAAACATATGAAGGTTACATTTGTAGATGTTCTCCTGGCTCATAGATTTACCAACAAATATATTTAAAAGCTAGCTCATTAAACAGTGAAATGAGATGACTGGCAGTTAGAAAAGGGATATGGGAACTATCTTGGTCAGGAAAACTGTCTTTACAAGAGCACAGGGCACATTTATATCATATAGTCAACAGAATGCTAAGTACAAAACTGACAAACTTCATTATCATTTTTTTTTTAGAATCTCTCCTTTATAAGACTATCGAAGTGTCCCAAGTTAACTTTCTACTATGAAATGCAAGGCACTTGAATAATAAACTTTAAGAAATAGAGATTTGGTTTGGCAAGCGTATTGTTGATGTAGGCAGATTCACAGAAATTTGGTTCAATGAAAAGGACATGCCTTATAAAATTGAAAGGTATAAGGGATTTCATAATTAGAGGAAAGAAATGAAGGATGAAGAAGTTTCATTATATGATAAGCAAAGCTTATTGCCATCTTTGATAAACAAAAGTATATGACTCAGTCATTGTCCATGCTGGTGTGAATAGACAAGATGATCAATTTCAACAATTGGCTTAAGTATTGGTGTTCATCAAAAGGGATCAAATGCCTGTCCCCTGGGGATGACATGCTCGACAAGCCACGATGGGACGTGCTTGCACCTGCTTGCCCCTGTCACCCTTGGCAAAGGCCTTGGGCAAAGGCTGTGCCCCCCATAGTGTGCCTTTTTTGAGAAAACCTCAAAGACAAACCCACCTACAAGTATCTACTAAGAGGGATAAGACCAACGCCAGAAGTACTCAACTCAAGATGCAAGTCCTCTCCTCAAGATGCACATCGACTGTCCTACCGGGACAGAACAGTGGTTCAAGAAGTAGAAAGGTAACAGAAACCTGGTTCAATACACCCCCAGCACCCACAGGTGCCCCTCATACCTCCCCTGGACTTAGGAGGGCCACAAAAACCAAAAAGTACCACCACCTCAATATTCGGTTGGTCACCTCCAAACACTCAGGCACTATTGGTTAATCAGAGACAAGAAAATCTATACTACATGTGGTAAAATTGCCTGCAGTTTACCACCCTCCAGACAGACCACTCCCCCCAAACCCAACACACCCAAACACTGGAAGTCTCTCGGAAATATGATGGTCTCTCCAAAACCAGGTATCTTTAATACTCTGAACCCATACACTGTAGACAAACATCATTACTTAGCATTAACTAAGCTACTCCAAAGGTACCTAGATAAACTAAACTCAAATGAACAACCTCAACAGGTTACCACTGAGGGGAAAACATCCCTCATACTGGACCTGATAACTGGGCCATGATCACCACTATCTCCACACCTATCCCCACTCCCTCACTCAGAACATCACTGGAACCATACATCATCGACCCCACCCCTGGAGAAACCCCTCCCCCAAAAACCAGTTAAAAAAAACAAAAACCCCTCAAAAAAACCAAATTCAAAGCCACTGTGGTGGAAAGGCCTAAAAGCCCCGGGCCTTCTTTATAAGGAATTCTATGAACACTTTCAGGAAAATGGATCTTCAACACACCTTTCTCACACCAATGGATGGATTCTCAATCCCAAAATGTCCAAGACCCAACTCTCCAAAAAAGCAGACGTCCTGAAGTGGACCCCCCCTATATAAAACTATAAGGAAGGCATAGGAGGAGACTACAGCCATATGCAAAGCAAAAAAAAAGGGCATCTCTGAAGGCAAATCTGAAGCAAAAATAAAAAATTCTAAGGACATGATAATCAAAGCTTGCCAGAAACTGTGAGGAGGATAAATAGGCTCATAAGGATTATGTTAGGGCTTCTTTTAGGACCCACCAGAGAACATAATTGGAATTCAAAAGATAAAAAAATAGAAATAGTCAGAACCCAACACCATACCGAACCCACCCCGCGCACAAGGTCCCTCCCCACACCACTCAGAAATATCTATCAGCTCAGATGCTCCTCCATCTCAGCTCAGGTGCTCGCCCTAGATGAACCAAAGCTGAAGCCGTCATCACGGGATCAGGTCCCGCCGGCCAAACCCAAACACAGCCCTACAGGATACTCACCCAACCATAAAACTAGTGTACCCAAACTCCAAGAAGAGTTGCAAAAAGAAACAGCCAACACGACATGTACTCAACCTCTCCACAGGACATGTACCCCCCACCAAGGGACAGCAAACTCAGCGGATCAAGACAACTATGGTGTCAACCGGAACCTCATGGAAAGGATCATCATGGACCTCATAAATATGGGATTTGGGAAATAAGATACTGGGGATCTACAGAGTTTCTTATAAACCTGGCAGATCCCACCTCTTAAACCTGGTCGATTTCTTTGCTTTGAGGAGGCAACAATTGCCTTGAAAGGGAGATTAAGCACACAGCCTGTCCACACAGGCCAGCCATTTATCACGGTGGGTCCACAGCCCATTATACTAAAACACACCCACATAAATAAATAAGACTAGGACATTATAGATATGTCTCACATTCAGAAATGCAAACCACATGTCACTAGATGCACTGTGTTTGTTCGGTACCATCCCAGTAGCCAGTGGCAAGCCACGTTCCTCAGTCCTCCAACTCCCGTTATAAGTGTATATACTGGGAATATAAGTCAAGGGCCTCTAATAGCTGGCATCTGGAAAATTCAAAGAAGTACAGGCCACTACGGGCGGGAGCCATCCTCACTCCAGCCTCCAATGAAGCTCTCCCAAAGGGCCTCCCAGCCTCCAGACGACACAAAAATCTCAAAAAAGGGCAAATCAATAAAAAAAGTGTATAGTCATCCCATGGCCAAAACTCAAAAACGCAAAAAAGGTACAACAATCCCCTAACAAAGTGGTTAGAAGAACATTTTATATAGCCCACCTAATCATGAGGATAATTCACATCTCAAGGGGACCTGGGGACCCAAGTTGATAAAGTAACTTTCATTTGACAACCACGTGGGCCATTGGGTTAGGGTCTACATTTTACACCTTCCTCCTAATCATGAGGGGATTCCAATCAGGATTTGGACCTTTCATCAATGATCTTACCAGATAACAAATTTTACCAGACTGCTGACCCCAAAAACTTACCCACAAAGTACCTCAAGGAAACAAGCAGGAACCAAAAGCCTGATGCCATAAGGCCTGTCGGATCAAAATGCTCGGACAGATGCCACCTGCTAAAGATAGAGAAAGAAACCCAGCTCTACTCAGTGGCCATGAACCTATCTAATGGACATGCTCAGCCTAGATTCATCCAACTAGGCAACATTACTCAACAAAGAAATGAAATGAAAATCCAATCCCAATAGACCACGCTTCTTTGGTAGAGACATAAACCCAAGCACTGAAATATCGGACTGATGCTCCCAGGAGTCCTCCACTGTCTGACTTCATTGGGAACAAAAGAGGAGTCTTGATGAGTGGTCCTCATCTTCTCTGTCTTTGGGAATCTGATGGAACAGATGGAGATCAGAACAGAGGCACAGTATACACTTCTCAAAAAAAGGCATAACAAAAATAGTATAACCTATAAAAGTCCAAAATCAGAAATTTTGTCTAATAAAATACTTACATGTTCATCACTTATAACAGTAGTGGGAATATACAAGCCCTAATTTTTTAAGGAAATGATCAGGAAATGTTCTTGGAAGAACTGAAAAAATATCATTGATAGCAGCAAAGTTATTATAGCAAGATACTTAACTATGCCTTGCACCACATGAAATGTATTAAGTTCAGTTGATATTCTTTTAGTATTTCTTCAGAAATTTTCAAACAACATATAAACTTTAACTCTACTAAAAGTAACATTTTGGCTGCAGTACTCTGTAGATCAGACTTTAGGATTCTAATTGCCACATCATGTGAACCACTTGGGATTTCTGACCACCTAGGCATCGTATAGTTGGTAACCCTTTCAGATCACATTAAAAGCATTCAAGCCAATTGTTTTTGTGCCTACAGAAGAGAATTTTCTTTTAGAAAAGCAAATAGAGCTTGTGCGGCCTAGCCCTCCTTGAGAGAAAGGATACAGTCTAAAGTACTGGCAAGGCATAAATGGTTACAAGACTCAGGGGTGCTTTGTATTTCCTATGATCTTCTGAGCATATCATCCAAACTTTTCTATAAGGAGAATTAAAAACCTATACATAGTGAACTGGCATTATTCACATCTTTTTTTTTTTCAATCTCAATAACAAACCAATAAAAGAATACTGGGAAGTAATCAGTGAAAAATTAGACTCACTTGTGATAAACCATGTGCTAAAAGGGCATAATAAGAAGAAAAGCAATGTTAAATACCCTTTAATAGAACCATCACCTTACCCGTTAATCCAAAAGAAAGAAACACTTTTGTTGTTGTTGTTGTTGTGTCTTTTGGCTTTTCCCGGTTAGGGGTCACCACAGCGGAACTCCGGTCCGCTAATGATTGGCAGTTGATTTTTATGTGCTGAGTTGCCAGCCCTAATGCACAACCTTCAATGAAGGTACGCCCATTCACGCATGTCTCCACGCAGAAGATGCTCTAGCTGAGAGTCAAACCGGTCAGCGTCTTACTTTGAGGCGATAACGCTACCGCAGCATTTTGGAACTGTATAATTCATCTGAAAGAAATGAGATGCTGTTTTAAAAAACTCCCCAAGCCTACAGGAATGAACTTTCTTCTAGAAAAACAAAAAGGCAGTATGAATGTATGCTGGCACAGTGCATCACTGGCAACAAAAAATATTTTTACAAACACATAAGATATTATAAAATGTCACATGAGATCACTATGATATTATTTGAGGAAAATCAAATGACTAGTAATTTGGACAAAATGGTAAACATATTTGCTGGCTGACTACTATGCACAGTAAGGTAAAGGAATACAGGATAAGGAAAATGTTGGTGCAATGACAGAAAACAATGTTTGTCACATCCAAACTGAGAAACTAGTAAATGAGGCCATGTATGGAAACAGACCAAACTGTGATGGCCTAAATGAATATTTCATAAGGAGCATTTAGAAATCAGTTGGTGGCAGTCCTCACCTATGTTCCTCAGTGCATATAACAAAGTGGGTACATCCAAGACAATCAGTCATATTGTCAATACAAATGGGGTATGGATAACCACCCATCAATCTATAGATCAGTAAGTCTCATTTGCATTTTAGTTAAAATACTTGAAAGTGTTTTACTGAAGCTGATTCTGACAAGGGAGATGGATAACTGTGATATACATCAACATGGTTTTAGCCATGGCAAATCATGTATCACCAATCTGTTAACTTTCTCTGGACCTGTTGTTAAGAACCAAGATAACAGGGTACTGAATGATATATTTTACCTTGACCGGCCAAAGGCACTTCATACCATCTCACATCAGGGGAATCTTAAAGGCTATTCTTGCCTAAGATATTAATCCTTATATAATGCATTAATTACAAAATGTCTAATCAAAAAAATTAAAAGAGAGTGGTGTGTAAGAACTGGAAATATAACATCCACATTTTTCAGAAAAGAGAATTAGCACAAGGGATTGTTTTAACTCCAGTGCTGTTGAACTTATTTTTGGCTACAATGCCAAAATGGATGGGTGCTGGAGCCAGAAATTTTCTGTTGACCTAAAAATAGGTTGTTTGGTAACTGCTTCAAATGGCCATAACAAAACTATTACAGAGCTGGAGAACAACACCTAAAATAAGATTTAATGTTATAAATGTGTAGAATTGGAGAAATGTGCCCTTTTCCCCACTGAAGTGCAATCTCAGAGTTGGCATATTTAGCTGGGGGGTTGTGGGGGGAGCAGCCCCCCACATTGGGGGTGAGGAAGGCATAGCCTCCCATCTATGTGGGTTGGAGATAGTCCAGTGTGTTTCTTTGTGAAATGTTGGTTGACTGGATACTTACCCTGCAAAAAATTTCTGCAATATGGTCATTCATTAAAATCAGGTTTTGGACATCTCGTCTCGGCAATTTTGTTTTCGGGTAAGTGGTTTTTCATTCATTTAAAGTAGACCCATGGACATCTCGTCTCGGCAATTTTGTTATCGGGTAAGTGTTTTTTCATTAATTTAAAGTAGACCCATGGATATATATATATATATATAAACATTAAGAAACAGACCATATGCAGAAAAACTAAGTTATAATGTGGATAACTAACATATTCAAAGATTAATGTTTATAGTGTATGTTAGGAATTGAATTGCTTAACCATAAAAAAGAAAAAAAGAAACAGCCTTTATGTCTTCCTTTCTGAAAAGGTATAATAAAACAATTAAAAAGGTCCACTTCCATACAAGAGAAGCTAGAACTCTGAATATAATTTTACTACAAATTAAGGAAACCAAGAACTTTTTTTAGGAATGTATTATTTGCTTTAGACAGTAATTTCAGGAAAAGAGTGTTCCTAACTTGAAAAATTGATTTTGGTCATATGTGACACATTTTTGGTCTTTAGTCTCGGAATGCATTAAAATATTTAATAAATTCCGTAGCTACAAATTTTCTGTTAATCCATGTAGGATGATGGCATAATATTGCCAGTTCAGTATTGCTCCATTCTGCTTTCTTTATAACAGTTAGAAAGTATATGTTTTGTATGCACTTTATTACCTGTATTTTGTTAGTTTATGTTTTGTCAATATTACTTGTAAAAAAAATTTAAACAGCAAACTAAAAAGGAAAGATTAATTTGTTATGAGTGGTGGTGGAAAGAAAATCAGCATAGTTTTATGAGGGTATAGTGTACAGGTATTAAATATAAATACCAAAGATAACAATTAGATAAAGAAGGCATTATAATACTGAGTCATATTAACTTACTTGTGGTTATTTTGGTGGTACTGGCTCAAAAAATTAAAGGGGAGACTATCTCAAAGCCCTATCCCAGTATTGGGTCTCCTACAGATTGCTGAGAGGTGATCTATGCCTGGTATACAAAGCATCCTCTGATGGACCTGTTGCACATCACCAAAACCTTGTCTGCAACATAAGCAGGTTATGTTGGGGGCAGGTATATGTCTCAGAGGCTACCACTTCTCTGGGATAGGCTTCACATCCATGGGAAGCAAAGATCATCCTTAACCCAATTCAAACATAAGTTGGACCGGTGGATGTTAAGAAGTGCAGCAGCTTAATAGAGATTTTAGCCTCTTGGTCCAAGGAAAAAAAAAACTTACCTGATCTATCTGCAATCACTGTTGAACTAGATTCCTCTACCAGTATCATTATTATGAATCTACTTTTATTTGCCACTGACAATCTTACTGCAGCACAGGATTGCAAACTCACAACCCCACGGCCCCATTAGACCAATGTAGGAAGTAGTTTAAATTGATCTATTTAAATGAATCTGTGTGGTGGGTTTGTGAAACCTGCAGGCCTTTTGTAGGGACTATGCCTTCACATCTCAAACCTCCAAATATACTATCCCAAGGTTGCATCACTTGGAGAAAAGTGAAATGCATGTGTACAATTTTTTTAAGTTTGTATTAACTAAAAAATTATATTTACAAACCAGGGGATGGAGGAAGAGTTCCTACATAAGGGGTGCAGTGTTCCTGTAAAAAGTAACTCATACAAATCCAGCTTGTTTATGAATGCTATGATCAGAAAATAGTTTTCAGAATACTAATAGCTGATATAGTGGGTGTAAGAAAACAGCTGGTGGGAAGTCCGAGTAGACCAAAATGGACAGGTAGAAATTGGGGGGTGGGGGTTGTAAGTAAAAGTATGTCTTTTTCCCTTGGGAAGGCATAGTTCTGGTGCTAGCTGATTACTTTTTAGCAGATACTGGAGAAGTAATAATAGTTTTAGGTATGCAAAAGGTAGCCATGCTCCTGAATATAAATGAAGGCATTCTTGCATTGCAAACAATATGCTTTTACTATTTAGTTTCTGAATACTTAGAAATAAAAACAATAAAATCAAACATAAGAATAGGAAGGTGACCAGATTAGGATGCAGAAGATTTTTTTTTGTTAAAAAGATAGATTGTGCAATTGGTTCATCTGCAAGTACAAGAGCAAGATTCACGCTTGGAGAGCCTAACAAAATTGTGACGGGTTTTTAGTTTTCTGGTAGTTACAAAACATCACCTGGAAGTACTCGGTTTCAAAATATGTATAACGTGTGTAACATAGTTTGTTGGTTCCAGAAGCAGGGTGCCTATGAGTATAGAAAATTGGCATAAAATGTTTTTTTAAGACAGCCAGGGTAAATAGTGAGATGAATGTGGTATCTGGTAGGAGAAGATAGCTAATGTGTTAGGGAATTCACAGTCTGCAAGGAAACAGGGAATCATCACTTTGAAGACTGTATTTCTTACAAGTAGAAGACGTGGTGACAGAGATGTGGAATTGCTTAATTGGAGGACTGTTGATAAAGACTTCTATTTTACCCTGAGCTGAGCATTGCTGCTAGAGCATTTAATAAACTGGACTGTTTGCTTTATTGGAAAACTAAATTATACTTTTATTTCACCTGTTGCTACAAATTTTTGGCAACGACAGCATATTTTTGTTTCATTAATAAAAATCACTGTTTTTCAAGAAATCATTGGTGTGCCTGCTATGCAAAATACTACAAGTGATAACTAGATACACTGATGGGGAACAGACTTTAATGAGAGCAGTCTGTGTTCCTCTTACAAAGTATACACAGTTTTAGCTAGCACAAAATTGTTAACACTGCTACCCATTTATTTGTATGATGGCAACTGCCTTAATAAATGAATCAGAAAAGTATAGGTTATTGCACTGAACCAATTAATCAGAAAACTATAGGTTAATATACTGAACCAATTAATTATTGTGCTAGACAAATTTGTTCTAAACCTGTATGAAATTCAATACATAATATTGGTTATGTGTCTGGACTATGCCTATTACACTTGCTAATACATGTGTTTACAATACATGTGTTACAAGGTCAATCTCAAAGCTGTAGAGCTCATTTCAGTTTTCTAACATGATTTTGTTCTCCTGTAAGCATTTTCACATAAGTGTTAAACCTGCAATACATGATATGACTGGTAGCGTTTTAGTAAAATATACTGGGAGAGTTGCATGACAAAGCATATCTACACATAATTAAACTAGTTATTTATTGTGTCTCATGCTGTAGTCGTAAAACAAGCATAACATCTATTTCTATGAAAATTACTAGGAAATGAATCACAGTTTACATTTCTAAATAAAATGCCATGAAATAAAAAGCAAACTTCCTTGCTGAAGAAGCAATTTATGTCAATGCAACAAAAAACTGAACGTAGAAGTGTTAATGAAAGAATTTCTGTTGTTGAGGCATACACAATTGCTGATACTTACAATACTCAGAAGATTGGCCAATAAATTTGTCAGCTTACATTTGAAGTATTAATTGAAAAAAAAACTTGTTTCAGGGTTATAAAATTATTGTTGATATTAAAACAAAGCACTGAATTGCCAGCATAAAAAAATGAACATATAACATTCATACAGCCACCTTACAAAAAGCTCAGCAGGAAATTCAAATGAGTGTAGTTATGTACTTAGCTTCTGACCTTTAGGGTTGGCCTAGCCTGAGGCTAACATGCACTGCACATTCCTTGGTTTATCCTTTACATTTCAGAGGAGGTTAAACATTGCAATTTGAATATGTCTTCACAGCAAATAATTCTCAGAGCATTATAGTTCTTATCCATTTTACCTGTCTTATCTTTTTGCAATTACCTTTGTCAAAAGAAAAAGCATTTTAGTCAGGCAGTTTGATTGATACCAGATGTCCCATTTTCAAGGACAAACACTGTGAACAAGAAGTTTTAAGTGGCATGCTTAGGGTCATACACCATGTGAGAGGGAACTGATGAAAACAATGAGGCATGATTCCTTTCAGGTTTTCAGTCCATCATCCAAACCATAAACTGCATCTTTTAATTTCATACAAGTAGCTAAACAATCCTACTGGGTCTCACTCCAGGAGTTTATTCTGCTAATTTAAATATTTGATTTAAATAATATTCATCTTAAGCCTAAGCAGAATATTTCATAAAGGAGAAGATTATACATTCAGGAGTAACCCACCAGGCAAATAAATGACTGTCAGTATAATACATGTAGAGAATTCAGGTTATTAGCAATCAAGAGTGACAGTCCAGCTTTGAAATTCATTCATTTGCAAATATCATGCTATTAGTACAATTTACTTGGAAATGGCATGCTATGTAGCACAATTTACTGTTCCAGAAGAGTTATATAGCTCATCCATAAACATTCACAGTAATAATAGGCTTATGTCATCACAACGAAAAACAAAAATTTAAGTTGTTATTAAATTTGCCTCCTGTGTAGCATGTTTGTACTACATTTTATAGTATGTATCTTTCAAAGTAAACAGAATGCTGCAGTTCTTAATGCATGCTGGATGGGTTATTATAGGGTATTATCAGCAGAATGCAATTAATATTTTAAAATAAAATACATTCTGTTGAGAACTGTCATTCTATAAAAATAAGATGTCAACAATAACTCCAGGAATAGACAAAGATGGACATAGGTAAGTGTCATGTTATTTATTAACAAGCAGTTACAAATGTCAGAAGCAACATTGTATACATAAAGACAGTCTTAAATTCTTTGCATTATCTGTAGAAAAAAGCTGTTGTTTCAGAAATGCATTATGATAAAAATGGAAGCTGAAACATGAGGGGTATGGATAACAGTTACACTGAAGTATATATAGCCTACTGAATGATGTTACTCGATGTCCAGAGAAAACTAGGAGAACTTACACTTTATCACCTCCTCTTTCAAGGAATCTCGGAAAGCTGAAACAGGGTAATCTATGGGTTTCCACAGTCAATGTATTAGTGCATGAGAACTGGCTATGTCACACATTGTATGCTTTGTTTCTTTCATGGAAGACACAAGAGATGGAGAAGGTAAGTTTTATTTTTATTTTTCATGTTTCTCTCTTTTCCAAGTTTGTGTGACCTTGATATATAGATGTATTGCGGTGTCTGGGCTTGCCACATATCAATGGTACAGGAGGTTTGCCTTCTGGAAAACAAAATATTTTTTGTATATTGTGCAGTGTTAGGAGTGTTTCTTGTTTGGAGATATGCATTTCTAATGTTTAGATGTTCTGCTTTGGTTTAAATGTATGTTGATTGAAATGGCATGAAATTAATCACCATGAACTCAGAAAACAGAACATACAAAACAATCAGATGACTATCTGAAAAAAATTCAAAAGAGAATTTCATAAAAAAATAAGATCTGTAAAATGTTATTACATTATATATAGAAATGGTAAGAAAAATCCCACATGAGTTTCAGATGTCGCAGCAAATGTGCATACTGCTCAGATGTATTAAATGATGTCTTGTTAGCAGAAATGGTATTATACTGAGTCAAACATCTGTGTTTTTTTAATACATTCATTACTACATTTACATGAGAAAAGGGTTACTGAAGACAAAGCAAGACAAAGGAATCATAATTAGAAAGTTATTTTCAAGGTTATAGTAGAACAGTTGAGTTGTATTTTTAATCACATGGGTATGTAGGGACATTGACCTCATTACCAAACTAGAAGAATGTATTCTAGTGTCATATAATCCTTTGCTTCGCAGACATACTGCAGATGTTGCTGTCTTTGTTTAATAATGTATGTACTGTTGCATAATTGTTGCTGTTCCCATTTAAGTAACATTTATTATATTTGGGTTGTGTTTTATTTTTTTTCCTGCAGTGTGAGTGTGTTCTGGTGCTAGCAATCTTTTTGAAAGCCTACAAAGGGGGTTTCTAGGTTTAATATAGACCACTACTACTTATAGTCACTGGCCTAAGCAGCTTGGGACTTTCCATGTGATGCAAAGATGTTAATACACATACTAATATCTCAGACTGATATACAGTACTGGTGCAGAGAAAATGGGGCAAGGGCTACATGCTATTATTTTCCACTTGTATATTCTGATCATTAAGGGATTCTACTCATTTTCATTTTGGATATCATCCATACTTTGCAAAAATGTTATTTATCAGTGCTGTAAATGTTCTATGTATGGCACCAAGAAAGAGGCCTTCCAAACACTGATATGACCATTTGTAGCAAATATGCTAGCTTAGAGGACTGCAAAAATGAGCTGCTAGGCCTGAGGGGAGAAATTTCTGAATTTACTAAATCTAACAAAAGCTTTTTCCTCAGATAATATCAGTATCCAAACAGATTGGACCCCACTGTGTCCTATTGGGTCTAGCATATCCCCTTATCCTTCCATCAATATACTTGAAATCACTGCTGTGCCCAACTGCCTGATCCCTGCTAGATCTGGAGTAGGTACCTCAGGTGCTTTGTAATAAAGTTGTTCACATAGCTAAGCCTACAGTTCCTTGTAAAAATTGCTAGTACAGCCACATATGCTATAAAAACAATCAAGACATGATTCTTGAAACTTTAGACGATATGTTTACAAATCAAAAGAGAGGATCAAAAAAAGATAAAGCCCGCCTTCTTTGGCATTTAGAGCAGAGAACTAATGCTCTGACTTGTTAAAAAGCTGCTTCCTGTGCCAAGAGTACAGGTTTGAATCTTTCCACTGTCATTTGTCTACTGTGTTACATTGTGCAAGTCACTTTATCAGACAGTTCTTTCTGGCAGTTTTTTTTTTTACTTGGGATACGTTCCTTAATGGTCTTCTGCACTACAGGCCTCGTATGTACAAAGTAGTAGCAACACTCAGATTCAAAAGTCTAAGAAGTTTAAGCAGTGGGAGGTAGTGTTATCATTAACAGTTTCAGTCTGGTCAGAACTTAGGATTCTGGTCTGATGACTGACTTCATTCCCCAAAGGGGTGTACTTTTTACTGGAGATGCAATGCTTAGTGAATCAGTTACACCTGTTTCTGCTATTGACAAGTCAAATATTAAAGTCTGCAGTCCAGGAGGCAAAAAAGTGACTGAGCTCCCTTCCATGCTAAAGAAAGTGTTGAAGGATAAAAGGTTATTTGACTTAAAAATGCAGGTGTAAATGACATCTTCAGAATCCCATTGTTTCATTTATATAAAGGAGTTTTTATGATATCTGAAATTAGAAAAAACATAGTGTAACAGTTTGTTTTAGTGAAGGTCTCCCTTCCCCCAAACTAACAGACTATCAGTTTACAAAGGCTCTTTGTTCAACAAATGACTGGGTGATTTTTGTGTAAGGACCAATATAATGTTAATCTCAAGCTGAGAAGAAGCTTTCTTGCAACAACCTAAATTCTTTTCCCCTAATGGATTCCATTTGAATAATTCTGTTAGTAAACATTTTACAAAACATCTTTTAGCTATAGCAAAGTATTTCTAATTTGTAAGCCTGTCAATAAATCAAATGATAACAGCATAAAACAAAGCACAACTAATAACCTTTTAAAGGTTTGCAATGCAAATGTCTGAAGTCAAGCTTCAAGTTATTGCTCATTTATATGAGTTCAAAGTTTTGGTTATTACCAAAGCTTGGCAGTGTAACAACATTAATATCTGCAGATTTCAAAAATTGAGTGTATAAGAACCAGATCTGCATGAGTTAACACTTTTACTTTTTGTACATGATTCAGTTTTGGCCAATTCGGCACTTGCAACAACAACAGTAAAATCATTATGATTTCCCTGGAACCTCAGGAGAGAAGCCATTGTATAAAGCTAATTATTTAATAATGGAGTCCTAGACTTAATCTGGCACAGCAAATAACATTCTTTTAAGATCTGTATAATATTTTAGATAACATTCTTTTAAGATCTATATAATATTTTAGATAACATTCTTTTAAGATCTGTATAATATTTTAGATAACATTCTTTTAAGATCTGTATAATATTTTAGATAACATTCTTTTAAGATCTATATAATATTTTAGATAACATTCTTTTAAGATCTGTATAATATTTTAGATAACATTCTTTTAAGATCTGTATAACATTTTAGATAACATTCTTTTAAGATCTGTATAACATTTTAGATAACATTCTTTTAAGATCTGTATAACATTTTAGATAACATTCTTTTAAGATCTATATAATATTTTAGATAACATTCTTTTAAGATCTATATAATATTTTATATAACATTCTTTTAAGATCTGTATAATATTTTAGATAACATTCTTTTAAGATCTGTATAATATTTTAGATAACATTCTTTTAAGATCTGTATAACATTTTAGATAACATTCTTTTAAGATCTGTATAATATTTTAGATAACATTCTTTTAAGATCTATATCATATTTTAGATAACATTCTTTTAAGATCTGTATAATATTTTAGATAACATTCTTTTAAGATCTGTATAACATTTTAGATAACATTCTTTTAAGATCTGTATAACATTTTAGATAATATTCTTTTAAGATCTGTATAATATTTTAGATAACATTCTTTTAAGATCTATATAATATTTTAGATAACATTCTTTTAAGATCTGTATAATATTTTAGATAACATTCTTTTAAGAGCTGTATAATATTTTAGATAACATTCTTTTAAGATCTGTATAACATTTTAGATAACATTCTTTTAAGATCTATATAATATTTTAGATAACATTCTTTTAAGATCTATATCATATTTTAGATAACATTCTTTTAAGATCTGTATAATATTTTAGATAACATTCTTTTAAGATCTGTATAATATTTTAGATATTCTTTTAAGATCTATATAATATTTTAGATAACATTCTTTTAAGATCTGTATAATATTTTAGATAACATTCTTTTAAGATCTGTATAATATTTTAGATAACATTCTTTTAAGATCTGTATAATATTTTATTTAGAGAATAATAGGAACATCGTTTTATTAGGTGCCTACACATAGACTGGAGGGTTTGTGCTGGTTGTTCATTCATTGAGGTGGAGTTTTTAGATACACTTTCCTTACACAGTTTGTCTCGGCTACTTGATTTTTTGAGACATAATAATATGTTGGACTTGTTAATCATTAATTGTGTCAATTGCATTTCTAAGGTCATTCCCATATGCCCATTGAGTAATTCTGACTATACTGAGCTTCATTTCTGCATCTCTTTTAATGAGAGCCACAAAAAAAGAAATCACTCATCATTCATTATAACTTTTCATCCCTGTATACAAACCATTTAAATTCTGAAATTAATCTTTATTCTTGGTTGGAAAACTGTAATTCTGATCCTCTGTGTTGCTGGGACCATTTTGAATTGCAGTTACTTCCTTGCTGAATAATTGTGAAATAATTGGGCGCTTCAATTCTTGTGTGCTCATTCCTGTTTGGTGGAATAATCATGTAAGCAACTTGCTAAAAAAGAAATAAAGGAAATATAGACTATATAAAAATATTGAACCAGGGTCACCAAAACTAGCTTCAATGCAGTCTGTAGAAAACTGAAATCAGTCATTCATGAATGCAAGGCCTTTTATGAAGAAAAACCTGTTTCTCACAAGAATCCTAAAATGCTCTACAGTTCTTTGAATTCTGTTTATAGATCCTATCCCCCATATAGAGCCCCTTTCTAATAATGGCAATTTAATTTGCAGCCATGTTGATATGGCTAATGTTTTTCTCCCAAGCAATTTGCTAACCTGGTTATGAATACCAAGCATCTGGCCCCAAATTGTGCTGCTAGTTTGGGCATTTTGCACTTACTGCCTAAGATAACCCCCATAATAGTTTGTATGGTCTCCTTTGTCCTCATATTATTCACATGGTGCTTCCTCAAGCCCAATAAAATCTAACGTTGGCAGTGGGATGAATAGTGCATGTAGTATATTATTGAAGCATCTAGGCTCGTTTGTTAACACCCTCTTGCAAAATGCATTGTTCTGTCTTCTTGGAAAAAAGACTAACATCATTTCAGTTTATAAAAATGTGAATTGTTATACTGTGGACAGTTACTGCTCAATTAGTCTAACTTCCTTGTTCTGCAATTGCATGAAAAGGATCTATGTCAAAGCAAAGAATGGCTAAATTGTCAAAACCCAAACACCACCCGCAAACAACACAAACAATGCTTTTGCAGGAGTGCAATCCTCCCCTGCACCCCCACACCACCTGCTAATTATATATACCAGCTCTGTGATCACACTTAAGTAGGGAAAAAGGCAAATTCCTTGATCCCTACTGTAGCACAATCTCAGTCAGAACAGTTCAACGGACTGAACTGGAAACCATAGGGTCTCGACCATATAGGTTTCGACAATTTGGCCATTTGATACTTTGACAGAGACCCCTTGAAAGATGCCTATTGAACACCCCGAGCATGATGCTGTGTGAGCTATATACCACTATGGCTTTATGAAAACTTGTGTACTTCCACCTGCCTAAACAGGTTTTGTGATTGTGTTAGGAGGGCTGCAGATAATGGACTGGGTGTTATTGTGGCACAGTCAGAGCTAACCAAAGCATTCAATACTCTGCAGCATTCACTGTTTATAGAATACATGATGAGACTAGGTATTATTTGGTATTAATACCTTTACATTACACTGCACTAACTCGTGGCTTTCTAAAGAGCAAATTAATGTAAAATTTATAGCCATTATTTGCATTGGGCTGGTGTTCAAACCGGGGTTTCTAAAGGGTCTGTTTTAGGTTCAGCATTTTTCAACATGGTATTTTCCTTTCTGCCTACACATAAAAGTATTTTTATTACCAGATATGCAGGTGATATCAAGTTAGGATCATTTATTACTAATGATATGGATTATAACATGTTTATTAACTATCTTTCTAGTGTAGTACAATGACTGAATAGAAACGAGTATAATACCAATTTTAGTAAATGCAATTTCTCAACTTTGGGGCCCCTGAAAATTCATCTTGACTTCTTACTATGGAACACTTCTACTGAGAGTACTTTTATATTTAAAAATCCTGATGTCCACATTGACCCCACCTTAAATTTTAAAGTCAATGCTTCAGTGGCCAGATGTAAACCCCTAAAAGTATGTGGCCAGCTTTTCATAGGTTTTCAACCTAGATCTTCTGCTTTACATAAAAGTATTTGTAACTTATGCTTGACCTATTATTAAGTCAAACTTTATGTTTTTCTTCTATTCTAAGTACGACTTAACTCTCCCCAGATTACAAAGAAAATCTACTAGACCCCTACATGACTTTCAAGATCTTAACTATTCTGACAGACTTCAACACTTGGATGTATTTTCCATTCACTGCCACATTATAAGAGGCAGATTATGCTCAGGGTTCAAAAGATTTACACAATAGGGAGTTAAGAATCTGATTGGGTTTGGAATTAACTCATGCTGGAAGATTGTTATGAGATAGTAATATTTGCTATCAGCTTAAAACTATACATCATGTCAGATTTGCTTCTTACAACTTTGCTCATTTATGGAATAAACTCCCATTTCATATGTGTAACCCCAACTCTGTGAACACTTTTAAGATTCCACTAGATTCTTTGATTGGCTATTTTGTATACTTTGCAAATGCGGAGTTTCTGTTCAAAATGTCTTCTGGCCTGAACACAGGTATACCTTGAACTATGAACTATGAATATGTTCGGTATGTTACGTCCTGGATAGGAACTCCCAGAACTTCATTTATTGACAGTGTAAAACACGCATTTCAGCAACATTATTCAGACTGTTTGCTTTTGTTTCTGATTATCACATTTTATTAATCTTTTTTTCTGATCACCCTCAAAATTCAAATCAATATTTCCATATATTAAAGACACCCCACCTCTGTATCTACAGACAGACAGTTTTGAGGTCATTACCTTCAAGATGAAGGGGAGTCAGTTATGATGTCTGTCAAGTGATAGACAAACATAATCTGGATTAACATGGAATACACCCTGACAATGGAAACTAGCTTTTGAGAATGGAATAAGGTAAAGCTTGTGCAGGAGGTTAAAAAGTAACAGTTAGATTTAGCCTGCCTTACCTGTTACAAGAAGCACTGGTTCTAGATCCAGACTTCATGAACAGGGATGCTCTCTCTCTCTCTACTTCTGCTCTGCAGTTAATCCTCAGTATAGGCTTGTAAAGATGTAAGGATACTCTAAAAGCCCATGTCGGAGTGCAATTCAGGTGCAGTTTGTGTAGGTAAATTTGAAAGCTGCGTCAATGCAAGTACATACTGCAGAAAGAACATTTCTTCTGCTGTTTATGCATATGTATCTAATGGCTGTTCACAACGCTCATCTTCCTCAGACACAATGGATATGGTGCTCAATAAGGTACAGTATACATATTTTGCTGTTCTGTTGGGAGATATTAACATTCGCAGGGGAAAGACAGAGATACCTGAAGGATAAGGAATGGGAAGAATGGATTAGATAATATGGATATGAGAGGTGAATTTTTCTCGGCCTTCTGTATTTCTCATGGATTGTCCATAATAAATATGTTCAAACACAAGTGTGCTTATGAGTGCATTTGGTACCAGAACACTTTGAGCTATTGATCAGTGATTGACTTTGCAGTGATGACAAGAGACTTGAACACATATGTCTTAGACACTGTCATCAAGATCAGTGCTGAAATATCAGTTTAGCTACATTTCAGATGAATCATATAGTTGAACAGTGACAGAAAGGCCCCAGGAAACTCAAACATGCAGTGAGGGTATCCTGGAGATGCACAGCCAGTGCTTTTGTGCAAGATGTGTTCATGTAGCACCTAAAGAACAGCTTCTCGTATATTTCTGCAGAGGTCATGTCATGGAATCTGAATGGACCCTGCTCAAGACCTCAAGAGTTGAGGAAGTGGCAGTGAGCTGTGGCTAAAATATGGTCAGTACTTATTATGTTGAAACGCTCCAGAACCTGGGCATCAGCAGTGAGAGAACCTGCTCAGTTAAAGAAAGGGGCTTTCCCTGCAATGCTAGCAGGGGTTCCTGGATATGACTGATAGCTGCTGACAAGGCAGGAAAGAAACAGCTGTCTTTAACACTAATGCAAAGGCCTTAGTGTAACAGAACTTTAGCAGGGCCATGGTGAATGACTTTTGAATGGCTTCAAAGAGGTTCTGGCCAACCATCAATTCAAAAGAAGAGGGTGGGATATTGCCCAGGCTGTTCTCAGTAATGGGGAGAAATGTTGACTTTAACTGAAGACATTGTTGAAAGTTGGAAGGGACACTTTAATGAACTCTTGAATCTGAGTGCTTGACCTTTTTTGAAGAGTCAGTGTCAAAATCAGATGCAGGAATGGATGATACCATCCCAGAAATAGTGAAGGTACTCAGTATTGCTAAGATGTTGTGATTGGCTTGATTTTTCAGTATTACATGGAAGGGGTATGCAGTAACTTTGGATGAGTAGACTAGAGCAGTGGTTCCCATTTTCAACAATGGGAACAGGAGTTTATGTTCCAATTATACAGTTACCGCACAGCCTCCCTGGAAAGCCACATGTCAGGGTGCCAGCATGGACACTTCAGCCAATGGTTAAGCTTCTCTTTCAGAAGGACCAGTCCAGATTTTGTCCTGGTTGTGGAACAGTGGATCAACTCTTTGAGCTTGCATAGACAATGTAGGAGTTATGGGAGTTCAGCAGTACTGTCTGCATGCGTTTGGTGGACTTGGAGAAGGCATATGATAGTGTATCCTTGAATGCCTTATGGGAAGTGCTACAGATGTACAGGGTCCTAAGGCCACTGATTTATGACACTTAATTAATCTATTTGAGGAGTATGACTTGTGCCTGCATTCTTGCATTAAGTCAACTACATTGAAGGCATCTCTGGATAGGAACCAATTAACTTGTTGAATGCTTGACTCATTCAGATTGAGACTGAGCCCTTTTCATATACATTGGTGAGAACTCAGCAGTAGTTTTAATAATAATGCAGTGTGGGGTAAACCCCCATCATTCAGGAGTGTGGGAGGTACATCCCCTCTAGGAAAACACTGCATATTATGGGTTTTTGTGGGCCTTACCTCACTGAGTGGTAAATCGCACTTTCTTAAGTTATTTTGAGTGATCATTTCTGTTTCTTGCTTTTAGTTGTGCATTTTGTTGCATTTTTGTTAAAAGAAAAGATGTTCTTCCTCTCACTGTCACTGCCGAAAGACTGTCTTGAAATCACCTTCACCAAGGGACTTCCAGCTAGTTCTTTAAATGGATTGTGGCAACATTGAACTTATGGGTCTCTTCTACTGTGTTTTTACATTAGGAATACTGGATTTATTCATCTTGTGGCAGGAGGTGTTTGCCTGGTCTATCTGAGTTGGGAAACACACAAAAGGGCTCATAGTGTAGTGATTTTATTAGCTAGAAGGCTCATTAGTTATTCTATATTTACTGTACTGCTATAAATTCAACTCCTTTATGTGGAACTGCTCACTGCTCAGTGTCTGTTAGCAGTGCCTGTACAGTAGCAAACACCTATTAAGCAAATTTTCTCTATAGAAGGTCCATAAAGCAGTAAATATAGAGCAAATACCTTGCACGCCAACATGCTTAGAGCAGCTAGTTGGGCATTGAGTGGCAATACCTACAGATTTAATAGAATTCAGTACTGTGTAAACATCAAAGGTAGTAGAATTAGTACTGTGAATCACAATCTGCCCCAATAAAGCACTCTTATTAGTCTGCACCAACAAAGCAGACTGAACAAGCAGTAATTATAAAGCAAATACCTTATTTGCCAACAAGCTTCCAAGGCAATTCCTATAGATTTAGTAGAATCAGTATTGTGTAAACATTAAAGTCAGTAGAATTTAGTACTGTTTAGCATAATCTGCCAAACAAAGCACCCTTAATAGCCATCTAACCCCAACACACCACCCTCTTGTAGATCACCGGTCAATGGACTGGTCAGCATGGATATGCAATTTCCTAACTTCTCTGTAGCCATCTCATTGGATACTGGCATCTTGAGACAATGTAGAAATTGTTTCATGTTTACCAACAACCACTTAATCCTTAAAGAAACAAACACAATATGTGAGAGGTGTACTTACTCAATGACATTGGTGGCTAAACTCTTGCATATAAGTGCACACCAGGATGTCAAAGCCACACACACAATACCCACCTCACATAGTACACGACACTCACACGGACTAACATATGCTAAAACACTTAAAAACAATCTTCCTAAACAACAAAGATCACCTAGACTGCTCATTGGCAAAGCTATAACTCAGAAAGTCCAAAGGCACTCAGAGAAAAACAACACCTAACAGCACACATACAGTCACACTCAAGGAAGCCCCAAACACTAAGCTCCTAAGGCATGCAAACACACTTTACAGGGCTCTTATTCTAGGGGAATCCATTGCAAGTCATACTGATGCCCCTCTAACCAGGCTGAGCAAAGAGAAGATAAGAGTAAGTTGTGTATCTGGAGCTGTCATCCGCCAAATCATGCATGCACTCAAGCCATTACAGTATGATTCTATAGTCCATGTAGGTGTAAATGACCAGAGACATACCTTCCTGTACTGTATTAAGAGAGACATTATGGAGGTCTCAGACTATGTGTCTCAGGCTGATATGAGCCTAGTTTTCAGCAGCATATTACCATCACCAAAGATGATGCCACAATGTGACAAAAGATAATTGACTGAAACAATTGCCTGTCTTGCTGATGTCATTCTAAAGGGATCTAATATTTATCAGCATGGAAGTACATGGTTAATAGACAATATTTCTTTGTCAAGGATGGTCTGCATCTGTCCCCTGTAGGCTTTCAATTACTGGCTAAAACTTTATCCAACCCCATAGTGTCTTTTGTAAGCAATGCCAAATTTATAAACCTACAGATATAACAGAATCAACTCAGCTGAACATCAAGGTGTTATTGCTCAATGTCAGGAGCCTAAATAAAAAAAATATATATATACTCCCTCCAAGACCCCTCACACTTGAGAATATAGATATCTGTATAGTAATTGAGACATGATTTAAAGTGGCAGAGACTACCCCAGCAGTGCAAAGTTTCAGTGCCTTCCACACTTTTAGATCATTAGCTGCACAGACAAGGGCTAAAGATGTAGGTGTCTTGATATTATATATCAATAAGAAGCAGACCTCTAGGTTGGTCGAACAGGATGACATGCTGGAGTTCCTATACATGCAGATCATCATAAACAAATCCTGTACCATATCCTAGCCAGCTGTAGGTCACCCTTCATATCCCAAGAAGTTCAAAATGCATACTTGTACCTACTTGAGACACTTATTTATTTTATTATTTATTTGCATTTGTTTTCCAGGATAGTCCACTGAGCCAAGGAGTACCCGTTTAAAGTGGAGGACCAGGGAGAAAATCTCCACATATTACATATAAATTGATGAGATAAAGTTACATTCGCACTGCACCAGATATTTGGATAAAGTTACACAACAACTATTAACAGATTCAAGTTATTAGTTAGCAACATTATACAAAATACAATGCTTTACATCCAGGTACAATATATACATGTTGCTATATAATTAGAATTAGGATTTCTTTTCTTTAAATTTCATCGTGTAGCTGAGGATGCATAAAACTGAAAGGGAGACGAGTCAAATTAAGTGAAGATACATAGATATTTCAAACTGTTAAAGTTGATAAAAGAGGTTTCTAGGTTTCTTACTATCCAGCCTAACACCCTACTCATGGAGATTTGAAATACCCCTCTATAGACTGTGAATCCTACACTGTCTAATATCAACAGGCATAGAGATCCCTGGACTTCATAAATACAAACAGCCTTGACCAAATAGTGAATATGTCCATTCAAGGGTCTAACTTACTGGACCTTGTACTCACAAATATGGGGGAATGCTGTACCCCTCCATGTCTCATCTTCCCTGGTAACGTGTTATCATAAAGATGCTTCCTTTGAAATAAAAATCAGCTCTGTAACCCCAATGAAACCAGTAACAGGAGCTATTCCAAGGCAAACTACCCTTTATTATGTGAAAGTTTGTCAAAATTCAATGCCCTTCCAAACTCCGAGAACATGGCAGCCTACTCTAAATTGCTCTCAGAATCTATGTACACCCATTTCAATAGCTGTATGGAAGCTACTGTACCTAACAGAAATAAGCCCAGAATTAGACCCAAAAACAAACAGCCTTGGTGGCATCCCACTTTAAACATTACATACAATAAAAGGAAAACAATATGGCAAAAATCAGGAAGGTTAATTCCCATAAGGATAAAAACTCTGTTATTAAACTAAACAGGCAACTAAGAAAGCTAATTAGGTTAAAGAAAGCCAACTTTCTGGTTAAAATAGCCTCTCAGATGAAAGATAATCTTAAGGCCTTCTTTAGTCAGCTATTTTACATACCTCAAGGGTAGCACACAGCAATGTGCTTATCTGGTTTTAAATGATGTCACATTCACTGAACTTGGTTATATAGTGAACCTGTTAGCAGACAAATTCAGCTACAACATTGCCCTCATCTCACCCCCAACCATTTCCCAAGAAATACCTTCAAACATAACCCATCCAACTATAATTAGGGAGCATGTACTGCCTATACTCACTAAAGCCAATAATACAGTCTTAATGGGCCCAGATAACAATAACACAAACAAAACTGACATATAATGAGTGAAAACAGCAAAACTACTAGGCATCGCAAATGATGACAAATTCTCCATTGAGCATCATATTCAAAATACAATAAAATATCACTTTAAGCTCGGCAAACTCTATAGAAATAAACTTTGCACTGTACATGGATAAGCCCACAAAGATAAAACTGGCAAACAGTCTACTACTCCCCTGCCTCCTCTATGGAAGCCCAATCTTCACTGATCTCCATACATCACTTATGAATAAACTACAATCGTGCTACTATAAAATAGCAAAGTTTGCCTCTGAAATGCCAAGTCCCGGACACCACTACTTAGCCATTAAAGAACTGAACTGGATCTTCTTCACTAACTGCCAGGCAGTCCAGTAGTATACAAAGAATGTGTATTGTCTCCCTTCATGTCTGTGATTTTCATGGACAGGATATCATGGTGCAATCAATTTCTAGAAAGTTTATAGTTTGCAGATGTGAGGGCTACTATGTTCTTTGTAGATGAATATTTTCTCTTTGGCTTAGTTGATTGTGATTTTCGGCATGCACTGGAATGACTTAATGCTCAACTGGAAGTGGATGATATGGAAACTAGTACCTCCAAATCTGACATAATAGTCCTTTCCTGTAAATGAATTGACTTGTCTGTCCAGGTTGGGGAAAGCAGCTACCTTAGATGTTTCTTGGAGTTTTCTTGACGTGAAGCTAAAGGGAATTGGGAGATTGACCAGTTTATTGCTTCAGTAGCAGCTGTGCTACAAGGTAATGTATAGACTGTGGTGGTAAAGTGAGAACTGAATAATAGTGCAAAACTTTCAGTTTACAAGTTAGTTTAAGTCCCGATCAGTGTATTGGCATGAGTTTTGAGTAGTGACCAAAAGTACGAGACTGTGAATAGAAGTGGCAAAAATTGGGTTCCTTTGCAGGGTAGCTGGGTTCATGCTCTGTGATGGATTATGGAGCTCATCGATTCAAGAGGACTGCAGAGTAGACCCACTGCTCCACTGTGCTGAGAGCAGTCAGTTGAGATGGTTTGTACAGCTTATGAGAATACACCATGGACACCTCCTATGGGAGAATTACCAGGGACAACTCACTGGGAAAATACTTTTGGATAAAGCCAGGACACATAGGAGGGACTACATCTCTTAGCATGCCTGGTAGCACATGGGGATCACATAGAATAATGTGGAAGCTATTGCTGAGGGGAGGGAAGTTTTGTCTACCCTGCACAGCTTGCTATCACAGTGACAGTCACCATGAGAAATGGTTTAGAGATGATAATGATTATGCTATAGCTATATCCATAAACTAAATGTTAAATATATGTTTGGATTAACATGGTAACAGTTCCTACAGGAATGGACTCTGTATCTTATATGAGCTACTAATCACTTCTGTTAAGGAACACTATTTTTGTTTCTTTACTATATTTTATCATGTGCTCCTGATATGCACTACAAGTGCTCTGAATTAGATTTAGATGATTGCTTAAACTTTGTAAGGAGCTTAGCACCTGAATAATTTTCTTTGCACAACATGCATCATTTTCACAAATTACCATTAAGGAGCATTACTTTGACATAGTAATTTTCTTTGCTCCCAAAACCTAAATGCAAGGTTCAAGAGAAAAACAAAATAGCACAACATGTGCACCTATGAAACTGAATAGATAAGCCTATGTGATACTGTTAGCTGAATAGCTATTATTTATTTACTTATTTGGTTTTATATGATGGGAAAGTATAACTGGGTCAAAAAGACCCCTTTTCAGTGGAGGCACAGGTAGAAAAGCACCAAAAGAAAACAAGAAAATCATGTTACATATATAGATTGTAAACAATTCTTATTCAGATAAAAAAGCTATTCAGCTGTATGTGTTACAGTTCAAATACTGAGTAAAAACATTTCTTTTTATAGATAGGTAGACCAAAGGAAAAAGAAATCTAGCTAGATACTAGAAAGCTGTAGATATTGTATAGTATGATGATTGTATGGTAGCCTATTTATAAGTTTGATAAGACTAACAAAAATAACAAATGACAGATCACTGTATATAGGCTACAGTTGAGATTAAGAAAAATAATTCTACATATCTTCAAATAAAACCACTGAATTTAGAAGGATTAGCCTAGCTGGGAAGAACAGAGGCAGAACCAGTTAGTGAGGAGGTATTCTTGTATCTTACTTTTGAAGAATGAGAGGCTTACAATGTCTTAGTGTGTGAGAGATCTTGTCTGGGATTCAGAAAGAGCCCGACCATGAGAACAATCTGCTGCTGCCTAAAGGGGATTCAAAGACATGTTTATATTCAACAAGGAAAGACCTCATTATTGCTAATCTGCATGCATCTGAATCTCATGATGTTACCACTAGTGTGAATCAGCTCTTTCCTGTGGTAATCACCACTGACAGCTCATGCATCACATTAGCACAGGCTGCCATGAATACAACCCCATTCCTCTTAACTATCATTGGGTTTACAGAATGTCCCTGGTGTTGCCTCTTATTGTTTTCCCTACCCCTCATATATCATGATGGTTGCAGTCAGTCAATAATGCCAGCTATAAGAGTTTCATTCTTCATATTTTTCAGAAACCACAGCATGATGCAAAACTTATTGCTCTATTATCTTTTTTAATAACTTTGAGTTATATTTAGAAAGTCTTCCTGTTGTTGTCTAGCATTCTTCTTGGCTCTGACCAAAAGTCTTGAGTGTGGCTATTGAGCATGACTATTGAGAGGTATAGCAACCCCCCTGCACACAGACACTTCCCCATACCACTCAACTGTGCCTGATTTTATAACACATCCCTAATTTTTCCTGCTATTCCTGCCTTGCCCCTTGTAACTCAGTCAGTCAGTAATGCAAGGCATTAGGGTTTCATACTTCTTATTGTACAGAAAATGCATTGTGATGCAAGGCCTGTTGCAATATTAATTGTTTTGCATGCATTAAAATAATATGTGAAGAGTGACCCTGATGTCCAGTGTCCTCCCCTCAATATATCTTACTGTTCAAAACATGATTTGTGTTGCAAAACCTGTTGCTCTAAACTCTCACATGACTTAGAGTAATATTTCAAATTCCATGTTGTCTACTGCCACCACCCAATATTACAGGCTTTGCTTGTTAGTGTGGGGGAATTTGGAGGTATTGCAGCCCCTCACACACACACACACACACACACACACACACACACACACACACACACACACACACACACACACACACACACACACTCAATGCAGATCAACCCCTTCCCACCTGATTACATTAAAGAGCATATGTACCCATTCATCCACACACAACTACTTCTGTAATTACCCTCCCCACTGTGATCACCCAGGCAGACACAACAATACACACACACACACACACACACACACACACACACACACACACACACACACACACACACACACAAAAACATACTCAGACAAGACCACTCATACCTATGCACACATGCTGCCACACATATACACACACTCACACCCCCTCCCAAATACCAATAATAACTAACATATCCCATCCTAATAACTGCTCATGATACATAGGGACATAATTGGATTGGATTGCATGGATTATAAATGTCCTGGTGGTCATTAGCCTAGTATATACCTATAAACCTATGAATCTATCTGTGGATACTCACCTGATCTTACCTTTTTGCAGTCTCCCTTACTGACTACAGTGGAGGAATATAGCTTTTTGGCCATGATAATTTATGCAGCCAAGTGATGCCCTGAATCACTTGGCTGCATAAATGCCTTTTTTAGGGAGGAGCACATGGGCAATTAGCATGGGCCACTCCCTTGGAATGCCTCATTAGCATGTAGTATGGCTGTGAAGATGGCACACTGTAGTGATCCTATAGATTATGTAAAATCACTGTGGTAGGCCTGTTTCTGAATCAGGAATGACAGACGTCAGTGGTAGCAGCCTATGTTTGGGCTTACCACTGGTGGTAACCCATTGTGAATCCCAGCCTTTGTTCCATAGTTTGCTAACTGAAGAGGGGTACAGAGTTTTACCATAGTTGTTATGTACCATGTCTTGGTTGAGCAGCAGTTTATCCTGACATAGTAGATATTTTATTTTTTATTTATCCTTTGTTGATTAGGTTAGTCCCACTAGGGTAGTAGCCTCTTTTCATGGGAGCCCTGGGGTAGCATTTTTATTACTAGGGGAAATTTGGCCAGGGCATTCAGGAACTTCCCCTACTCTTGGTAGTAGGGGGAAGCATTTGTGTGTGACACTGTTTCTGTTCCAGGTGCAGAGACTGCTGGAGCAACAGAGAGAAAATATGGCTGATTCAGCTTTTGCTGAAACTGGAATAAAAGTTGCTGAAAATGTAGTTGAAATGGTAGAATCGCTACCAGAAGTTTTTTTCTGATGTGGGTGCAGAAAAAACAGTGATATTGGATGAAAAGGAGATTGTGAAGGAAGAGGAGATTGTAGCTGAAACAGTAATGGATTCCGTGGAAATCTTTCAGAGGATATTGTTTGAAGGAAAGACAGTCACCTCTGAAAAATGCATAATTACAACCCTCCAATTGGGGGTATGGGGTCAGTATGATTATTTGGAATAAATGGTAAACCAAAGTGAGCCAGAAAATGGAGCAGAAATTTCATGGACTGACATTATGAAAAAAAAAAGAGAGAGAAGAAGAGACCTTGCCAGAAAAAGTTCCAGAGACAAAAACTTATACAGTAACTGTTTGAAAAGGAACAAAGAAAAAAGAAGAAATAAAAGAAACCAAAAGAACTATACAGTACATGTGAGCAGTAAAAAAGAAGAAAGTCTGGACAGGTATGAGATTTGGGACTCTGTTATAGTACCTCTGGGTGTCAAAGCAAAAGAGGTAACAGCATTTATTTTAATTAATAAGTAGACTTTTGTGACTTGATATTTGAGACTGGGCAGGACATGGAAAATTTTATGGGTACATATGAACAAAAAAATATTTATCCATGGTCAGAATATATGGTGCAGGCTTTTTACAAACAAGCAAAATAAAAAGAATAATGATCCAGTTTAGAACTGAAGTTGAAGGAAAAGAACTAAAGAGCATTTGTTAACTATATGTAAAGAAGTAATGGATGCTACAAAAAAATATGATGAAAGTAGACTATGGGCTGGGGGATGGCAATGTGGAGTAATACTGAAATGGAAAATGATAATGTTATGCACGTACCTAGTATTATTAATGTTCATGGTAATAGGGGTTTTGTGAAATACAGGGGTCAACCAAAGACTTGTTATTTTTGTGGAAAAATGATCATTTAATTGATGAATGTGATAAAAAGATGTTATTTATGTGGTAAGACAGGGCATAATGCAAAAAAAATGTGATTTAAAGTGCAAAAAAATGTGGCAATACTGGTCATTCATGGCTAGAATGTGAAATGAATGTACAAGCAAATGAAAATGAAGTTATACAGGAGAAAGAGCTAGAAGAATGTGTAACAAGAAAATGTAGAAAAAGATGTGACTAATAAAGAGGTTGTACATAAAGTTACAGAAAGTAACAAGGAAAAATAAACAGAGGAGACAACTGAGGCAGAAACTGACTGGCATACAGTAAGAAATAAAAATAAGTTGATAGGGAAAAGAGTTAAAGAAGGGAAAAGAAAATTCAGAAATATAATGCTTAGAGAAAATAAGAAAAGAAATGGATAAATATTTTATTATACTAACTGTTCTTAAAAGCTGAATATATTAGCTTCAAATGTGAACAGTATGAAAAATCTTAAGAGGAGAATAGGTATATTACAATGGTGTGCTGCAGTAGATACACATATTATTGTTTTAAGAGATATCAGATTATTAACAGAGGAAAAAAGAATATATACTGAAAAACTTTGGTATGATGCAGTAGTTTAGAATATGGGGAAAGAAACGTGCTGGGGCATATGTATGTTATGTCAACAACGCATTGAAATATTAGATGTAACCATAGTGGAACTAGGATGAATTACAGTAATATAATTGAGATAGAAAAAATATGTGTATAGGATTATAGTTTTATATGCATATGTAACAAAAAAGAGACAAATTATGTTTAAAAATATTCTTGAATATGTTTGTATAAATATGGACATTATAGTGGTGGGTGATTTTAATTGTAATTTAAGAAAACATAAAAACAATTGTGATGTTAAAATGGTTAAAGAAATTATGAGAAGTGGAAAGTTAAGCATTTGGGAGAATAACCACTGGACCTACAAAATGAATGAAATCAGGGCAGTAATTGATTATTTTTTAATATCTGATAGTTTAAAAGTTAAAAAAGGAATTAAGTATACTGGATTTTTGGATCATGTTGCTATATGGGTTAAAGTACAGGAAAATGAAGACTATATAAGAATAGAAAAAGGAATAAAGAGAATTAATGAAAGGGAATTAGATTTAGAAGAGAAAAAAATAAGTTATGGAATTATAAAAAAATATGAATATGAGAGAGTTTTGTGAGAATTGAACTGTTTGGTGGCTTAATTTTAAAGAGAAATGTAAAAAAGTGTATTTAAAATGTATAAGAAAGAAAAGAAAAAGAGAGATATGAGAAATATTCAGAGACTTATTAGAGAAGAAAATTCCTTTATGAAAAAGAAAGAGAAATATATAAAATAAATCAAATTAAAGTTAACAACTTGTTATATAAACAAAAATATTGTTTACAAGGAAAGAAAGAAAAGGTAGCACCATATTTGAGTAAAATAATAAAAGAAGGAAAATGATAAGAGAATTAAAGAATAAGGAAGGAAAGCAAATAAGACAGCAAGAATGAATATATGAAATAAGTAAAGAACATGTATTGGAATAATTTGTTAAAAGACAAGAAAACATAGAACAAATTTATAAAGAGGAAAAATTAAATAATAAAGACAATTAGAATTTAGAACAAAAAATAACTATGAAAGAATTGAATGAAATTCTAAAAGATATTAATATGAATTCTGCAACAGGACTGGACAGAATTGAATACAGTATGTATAAAGAAATGAAAGAGTGGCAAAATAATTTTTATGGAAATTATGAATGAATGGTTAGAAACTGGATATAAAGAGAAAGAGATATGTTCAGGAGTTATAAATGTATATTTTAAAAAAGGAAATAAAGAGGAGATAAAAATTGTAGACCTATGAAATTGCATAATATGGATTATAATTTTTTTTATGTGAATAATAAAAATGTTACAAAAAATGGATAGAGTATATGACCAAAATGTATTTGGAAGAAAAAGAAAAGGAAGTCAAGAGTTATTATGGATAATAAGATAAATAATTGATGATATCATAAATAAAAATGTAGAAGCGAAGGTTATGATACAGGATATAAGTAAAGCCTATGATAATATTCAATATAAATCATTATGGGGAATTTTGCAGTCATGTAATGTAAGCAGCATTCCACCATTACCCAGAATGATGCCACAATACAAACAGAAAATGATTGACTTTAACAACTGGCTTAGCTTCTGATGTCATTCCAGGGGGGTCTAGTACCTGATAGCCAGGGAAGATATGATCAACAGACCATGATGCTTTGCCAGAGATGGCCATCATCTGTCTCACTTGGGCTTCAGGCTTCTGGCAAAGGCTCTTGTCTCCACCATATTGCCTTTTTTAGGAAAAGTGATGAGGTTAAAACTACCAACATAAAAATTTCAACAAAACGCAAATTAAAGGTCATGCTGCTAAACACTAGGAGTCTGAACATGAAACTGCACTCACTGCAAGTATTCTTAACCCTAGAAAATGCTGACATCTGCACAGTCACAGAAACCTTGTTCAAAGCTATGGAGAGCACCCCAGCCTTACCTGGTTACTCATCCTATCATACATTCAGACCCCAAACTGTGGGCAGTAAAGACAAAGGAGGTGGAGTTTCAATATATATTAAAGACATACACACCTCCAGGCTGCTCAAACAGTATGACTCATAGGAGACACTCCAGGTGCAGTTAACCATTGACAAGACCACTATATAAATCATTGCTAGCTACCAACCTCCAAATCTGACTCAAGATGCCCAATCCACCTATTTGGACCTTTTTGAATCTATCAAGATTCAACCCTTTACCCTGATCCTGGGTGACTTTAACTACCCAAACATAGACTAGAAGATCTACTCATGCCAGAACATAAATGCCCAGAGATTCCTCAATCTTGTCAATGCAAATGCTTTGGAACAGCTAGTTGATACCCCCACAAGAGGTGATATTGTCTTGGACTTGGTATTAACCAACATGAGTAACCATTGCATCATCCCTGCAGTATCATCCTCCCTGGTAAGATCTGACCATAAAGTGGTAACTTTTGAAGTCACCATCTCCCCTGACACCCCTCTAGCTAGGATCAAACAAAAAAACTTCTCCAAAGCTGATTACAGCCTCATTAGGAATGGTATAAACAGTTTCACAGCCCCCTCTCCCTCTCTAGGAACTGGAACCAGTATCCAAGACTGTACGAATGCACTATACGAGCAGTTATACAGATGCGTGGAATCAGGAATACTTGACAGGACTAAATCATTACCTGCAAGGAAGAGTAAACCTGTCTGATAGACATCTGCAATAAATAAACTTTATAACAAAAGGAAAAAATTGATGCCCAGGACCAAAAAAGAGCAGGTGCCCAATTGGAAGCAATCTCTCCTTAGCCTGAACATCAAATAAGAGCACTGATGAAATCCTCCAAAGCAAACTTCGAGTCCAAATGGGTCACATCTACTAGAGACAATCATAAGGCCTTCTTCACATATGTCTGCTGTCTCAAAGGAAGCACCCAGATCTGTTCAGAACTGGTGGTCAAAGACACCACATATACAAATGCCATAGATATAGTAAACTTGCTGGCTGACAGATTCAGTGAAAACTTCACCCCTGTGCCCTACCCATCAGTAAATCTGGACATTCCCAGCACCTGCCCCCTTCCCCTTATATCTAGGGAACAGGTCATCACTAATCTCTCAAAGGCAAAAAATAGAACCTCCATGGGCCCTGATAACATCCCAGGCTGCATCCTACATGAACTCAGACAGGAACTTGCAGCACCATTAGCACCCTGTTCAACCAAAGCCTGACTACTGGCTTTGTGTCAGCTGAGTGGAGGACAGCCATTGTCATCCCTTTGCACAAAGGTGGAGCATCCACCAATCTGGGAAACTATGCACTAACTTGCCTGATCTGCAAGACCATGGAATGGATTATCATGGACCTCATTAACAAGGACAGTTTGACTTTGTCAAGGGGAGGTCATGTCTGTTAAATTTGGTCAACTTCTTTGAGACAGTCACTAAAGCAATGGACGAGCGGAAGATGGTGCACACTGCCTACCTTGACTTGGACAAAGCCTTTGACACTATTCCTCGCTTGGGCATAATATATAAACTCTGTCAACTAGGCATCAATCTGTATGTTACCAGATGAGTAGCTAAATGGCTCACTGATAGAACCCACTTAGTCAAAATAGGGGAAGCCACCTCAAGCAGTAGACCTCTAACGAGCGGCGTACCCCAGGGTTCAGTCTTGGGGCCTCTGTTATTTGGTATATACTTTTCTGAGGTTGAGGTCAAAGCCAGTGGGCTGTGGCTGACCAATTTCGCAGATGACTGCAAGCTGTGCATTGTAATCAATTCCCCTAGTGATGTGGACATCTTCCAAGAGGGTCTCACCCAAACAAATGACTGGTGCCATAAACATGGCCTCAAGTTGAATATGAAAAAATGCATCATTATCCCCTCTGGGGAGATCGACATCCCCACAAATTATCATATTAATAACAATGTCCTAAGCATGCAATCAGCCGTAAGGGATTTGGGCACCCAGGTTGATAGCAACTTGACTTTTGACCACCATGTTGCTTCCATTGTACAGAAAGCTTTCTACATGGCCCACCTCATCCAGGGACAAGGAGGTCATAACATCCCTGTATTCTTCCCTTATAAGGCCCATTACTGAGAACAATGCCCCATTCAGCATGTATCTCACAAAGCACATGCAGCAGCTGGAGAAACCACAGAGGTTCCTCACCAGGAAAATCCAAGGTCTCAAAAATCTACCATAAACAGAGAGGCTAAAAGCCTTATCCCTCTACTCAGTTTCATACAGCCTCCTCAGAGGTGATCTCTGTCTGGCATACAAGGTGATCTTGGACCCCACCTTGATGGGACTGCTGCATACCCGCAAGTCAAGCACCACTTGAGTAACATGCACATGCGGCCTCAACCTGGTCTGTGATATCAATAGGACTTGTTGCCAGGACAGATTTGTGTCCCAGTGACTCCTCCATCTGTGGAACTGACTCCCTTTCCACGTCAAGCAGAGTACCTCTTTACCCTTTTTTTAAGAGCAACCTGGATAACTGGATGGGAAACAGAAAATACATTCCTGGGATTCCACCCATGTCCCTGCTGTACAGGGGCATCGGATGATGACTTGTCTAAACATGGGATAAACTGTTGGCTAGGCTTATAAGGGCATCAGAGCCAATAGCCTAGTAACTTCCTATGATCCTATTAAGTAGGAAAAGGAACTAATGATAATTATATACATTATATATCCTTTTATATGGGGCTCTAGACTGAATTCAGTTGAGAGAGGGATTCTATATATGAAAGAAGAGCAAGGAGGTTTGGATTTAATAAACACAATAGTACATGCAGCATCTTTAATTTTATATAAGGTATTAAAAGGAATTATAAAGAAAAATAAAAACTTGATAGAAATGATACTATATTCTAAATACTAAATACAAAGAACTGTGGGAAGGATTAGAAATTAAAAAAAGAAGTACAACTATTGTGAATGAAGAAATGAAAGAGTACTAAAACAACATTGTGTTATAGAAAACAAAAAATAATATATGTGAGAAAAATAGACAGGAATGGTACTTAAATATTATGAAAGCATTTCATTACATTGATCCATGGAAAGATTTAGAAATAGATAGTAAAACAACATAATGATGAGATATAATAACTATAAAAATTTAAAGAATGTAATGATTTTTTTTATGGAGATTGTCTATCAGAAAATTACCGTTAAGGTAAATATCCCATAGAGGAAAAAGCAAAATAGAATATGTAATAAATATGGAGAGTTTGAGACTACTGAGCATGTGTTTTTGAAATGTGAAAGAGTTAATAGTTTGTGGAAAGAAATATGTAAATATAATAGGGTGAAAAGGTTGTTAAATTTGAACAAATAAATATGGACATAATAGAATTTGGTTATTGAACAGAAAGACGTGGTGAATATGGACACTGTCATATTTTCTGTTTCATGGACTATATGAAATGACAAACTGAATGAAATCAAATACAATGGAAAATGGACTTTAACAAAGTTTCTGGAGAAAATAATATTTTGGTTGTGGATAAAAGACTGGGGAGAATGCTTAAATTGAAGTTTATAATGTATGGAGATTTGTAAATAGATGCACATAATGCAAATATGTAAATATATAAATAATATACAATGTATATATCAATAACAACCCCCTACTCTTTTCGATAGGTGCCATGGGATCTTCTACATCCACTTGAGCTGCCACCAAGTCAGGCAGATTGGACCTCGGTTTAATGTCTCATCCAAAGGATGCCAAATTCAGGAGTGCAGCAACCCACTTATGCTGCACTGCAGTATCATCAGTTGATCAACCTGGTATAGGAATAGAACTCACAGCCTTGATCTCTAGTAGGGGTGTACAACTGAAATAGAAGTACTAGTGACTGGTAAGTTTTATGATAATACAGGATACAGTGCAGCTCTTTCAACTGGAAATATTTTAGTTAGTTGGGAAATTTCATCCAGTTAAATTGCTTGAGGGCAATGCAGTTAACTTTTGTTTGGACATGCAGTTGCAAATTTTCTAATTTTGTTATAGTACTAGTGAAGCTTATTTAGTTAAGTGGAACAGAGATTACTGAAAACTGGGGAAGCATATAATAGGCTTGGTAGGAGGTAACTGGAGTCAGTAAATTTCTGAGTACTGGATGTGAGAAACATTTTCATTTTGTATAGTAATCCTAATTTTTGACTTGCATTTTAACAACATTACATCTGTGCATTTTAATTTTTAGGTTATTATCTATTGTCACTTGAAGTAGTTTTGTACTGGAGATTGAATCTAGTTTGACATTTTGAAACGAGAGTACTGTTATATTTACTACATGCCAAATCATTGATTTGGGGAGGAAGAGCATTATTTATTTATTTATTTATTTATTTATTTATTTATTTATTTATTTATTTTATTTATTTAGTTTTGGTTGAATAAAAGCTCAGATTGCTATTGCCTGAGCTCAGTTGAAGAGAAAGCTTTTAGGGTAAGGACCTGAAGACTGGTTAGAGACTGGGCAGAGAAGATTAATATGGAGTCATCAGCATATTAGACTCTTTTGAACGTACCAGTGGCAGTCTGATTTTGGTCGATGAAAATGTTACATAGTAAGGTTCATAGGTTCATACTAGGCTATCTGCCCTGGGGCAATTATAAGCCTAGCCCGATTTTGTTTGGCTTACGCCACTCCTTGATTTGAGTATACTGTGCCCTTTTTACGGTTTAGTTTACTGTGCCTCTGTCTAATAGTGACACAGAAGTAATCCCCAGAACAAACCTACGATCCCCCATCCACCCATCAAGATTCTTCTTGAAGAGATTCAATGAGGTGCTCTGCCTAACATGAATTGGAATTCTATTCCAGAGCGAAGGGAGCCTCTGGGTTATGAATCTGTCCCTCCAGCAAGTCCTATTTATTTCTGTGCTGAGGTTGAAGTCCCCCGAGCGTGTGACTCTAAGGGGTTTAGATTTACTGAGGTGGAGCATGTCCATTAATTCTGGATTGGACATAGCTTTATATGTCAGGCATAGATCGCCTCAAAGTAGATGATATGCAACTGAGTAGAGCTGGAGTTTTTTTTTTAACCGAGCAGCATATGGCATCTGTTTGAGTCCCTTGATCCTCTTGGTGAGGTACTTTTGGGGTTTTTCAAATTGCTGCAGGTGTCGGGTAAGGTACATCCCAAAAGGGGCATTGTATTCTATGATGGGCCTGATGAGGGATGAATAAAGGGGCACGATTACCTCTCTTGATCTAGATGTGAATCCTTTCATGATGAGGTGGGCCATGTAGAAGGTCTTTCTAACCACTTTGGCAATGTGGTTGTCAAAGGAGAGATTGCTATTAACTTGGGTCCCCAGATCCCTAATTACTTTCTCTGTACTTAATGGTTTACCGCCTATGTGGTAGTTTGTGGGCACATTGTTTTTGCCAAAGGGTATGACTATACACTTTTTGGCATTTAGCTTTAGACCATGGCTCTGGCACCAGTTATCCGTCTCTGTGAGACCTTTTTGAAGGATGTTTGTGTCAGCTGGAGAGTCGATTATGGTGCCCAGTTTGCAGTCATCTGCGAACTTGGTGAGCCATAGTCCTCCCACGTTGGCCTGTATCCTGGAAAAGTATATACTGAACAAGAGCGGTCCCAGGACAGAACCTTGTGGGACACCACTTGTGACTGGTTTCGAGTCTGACATGGCTCCAGCAACTCTCACTCTGTGGGTTCTGTCTTTGAGCCAGTTTGCGACCCATCTTGTGACATAGGGGTTTATATTTAAGCTGGATAGCTGATCTATGACGCCCACATAGGGTATTGTGTCAAATGCCTTTGCTAGGTCTAGATAGGCTGTGTGGACTATCTTCCCTTCATCTATGGCTTTGGTGACTGTTTCAAAGAAGTCAACCAGGTTCAAAAGGCAGGATCTGCCCTTGACAAAGCCAAATTGGGTAGGATCTAGTGTCTGTAGGTCCCCGATGTCTTTGTTTATGAGCTTCATGATGATCCTCTCCATAGCCTTGCAGACTAAGCTAGTCAGGCTTATGGGGCGATAATTTCCAGGGTCCGTGGAGGCTCCACCTTTGTGGAGTGGGACCACTGTTGCTGTACGCCATTCTGTGGGCACATATCCTGTAGTGAGGCTGAGATTGTGCAGCTGTTTTATTTGAGGGATTCTTGGAGTTCATGTAGGACGCAACCCGGGACGTCATCTGGTCCCATGGAAGCAGTGTTTTTTGCTTTGGAGAGGGCTCAATTTTTACAAGAAAAAAGGAAGGAAGATAAAACTATTAGTCATTTGGCCCACCATGTATGACCTAAGAAGTAGCTTTTGAATAGTATGAGGGTTTGATAGAAAACGTTAAGTTTGGTTAGGATATGTAGTCATTTGGATTGGGATACAGTCTTGAATGCCTTTGACAGATCTAGGAAAGTAGCAGCAACTAGTTGTTATTGACTTGATAGTAATTTATGGCATTCATAAATGAGACCAAGGCTGTTGTGATGATGTGTTGAGGTCAGTAATCATGTTTAGAGAAAGACAGGAGGTCTTGGTCTATTAAATACTTTATTAGTTGAGTATGGTTGCACTTTGCAAATCCTTTTGAGAGGGGAGGTAGGACAGAAATGGGTCTGCCACTGATTAGCACTGCACTATTGATGCCTTTATAGAGAGGGGAATTATATAAGTCTGTTTCCAGATTTGTACAGCATACATGTCTGTATTAGATCTACTGATCAGAATGGAATTAGGATATGCAGTGGTGTCTGCTGCAATTTTAAGGTATCCCACAGGTATATAGTTGGCTGCAAGGGTGGTAGGTTTTAGCTTACTGAATATTTTTTTCTGTACTTGCTGTTGGTACTGGATTTAGGGAAAGAAGTGTTTAAGTTAGCTGGAGTGGAGTGATAAAATGGGTATTGAAGGTTTGAACTATGATGGGGTCAAATAGGTTGGGCATGAGGTTCATAGGTTCATAGGTAGGTACTAGGCTATTGGCCCTAGGGCCTATATAAGCCTAGCCAAAAGGTACCATGACTTTTGCCACCCAAGAAAATTATTTTCCTGTGCCACTGTCGAGCAGAGCCACAGAAGTGATCCCCTGGGTGAATTTCCTATTTCCCATCCAATCTTCAAGATTTTTCTTGAAGAGTGCTAATGAGGAGCTTTGTTTGATATAAATAGGTAGTTTGTTCCAGAGTATGGGAAGTCTCTGGGACAGGAATCTATCCCTCCAGCATGTTTTATTTATTGTGGTGACAAGGTTTAGGTCCTTAGAGCATGTAGCTCGTAGGGATTGGGATTTCTTTAAGTGGAGCATGTCCAACAGCTCTGAGTTTGACATAGCTTTGTATGTTAGGCAGAGATCACCTCTGAGTAGGCGATATGCAACGGAGTAAAGCTGGAGTTTTTTGAGGCGGTCTGCATAGGGCATCTGTTTAAGGCCGGTAATCCTCTTTGTGAGGTATTTCTGCGGCTTTTCCAGTTGTTGTAGATGTCTTGTGAGGTACATATCAAAAGGGGCGTTGTACTCTATAATGGGTCTAATGAGGGATGAGTAGAGGGGAACAATGACCTCTTTTTTTCTGGATGGGAAACGTTTTGTGATGAGGTGTGCCACATAGAAGGATTTCCTGACTACTGTGGCGATGTGATTATCAAAGGAGAGACTACTGTCCACCTGTGTCCCAAGGTCTCTTATCACACTTTCGGTGTTAAGTATACTACTGCCTATGTTGTAGTTCATGGGTACAGAGTTTTTACCAAAGGGGATGACAATGCATTTTTTTGGCATTGAGCTTGAGGCCATGGCTTTGATACCAGGTATCTGTCTCAGCAAGGCCCTTTTGTAGGATGTCCACATCATTAGGAGTTTTGATTATGGCTCCTAGTTTGCAGTCATCTGCGAACTTCATTAGCCAAAGACCTTCTGTGTTAGCCTGTACTTCAGAGAAGTAGATACCAAACATGAGAGGACCCAGGACTGAACCCTGTGGTGCTCCACTTGCCACTGATCTGAAGTTGGATTTGGAGTCTGCCACTTTCACAGTGTGGGTTCTGTCAGTGAGCCAGTTGGCAATCCATCTTGTGACATAGGGATTTATACCTAGTTTAGTGAGTTTATCTATAATTCCAGAGTGGGGTATGGTGTTGAAAGCCTTGGTGAGATCTAGATAGGCTGTGTGAACCACCTTACCCTCATCTACGGCTTTGGTGACTGCTTCAAAGAAGTCTATCAGGTTTAGGAGACATGATCTGCCTTTTACAAACCCAAACTGGGTGGGGTCCTGAGTTTGGAGATTACCAATGTCATTGTTTATAAGTTCCATGATGATACGTTCCATAGCCTTGCAGACCAGGCTCATTAGGCTAATGGGGCGGTAGTTTCCGGGGTCTGTGGTGGCTACCCCTATGTGGAGTGGGATAACCGTTGACGTGTGCCATTCAGTGGGCACATAGCCTGAGGTGAGGCTATGATTGAACATGGTACTTAGGTGGGGAGCCAGTTCGTTCTGTAGTTCATGTAGAACACAGCCTGGGATGTTGTCAGGTCCCATGGATGCTGTGTTCTTGGCTTTGGATAGTGTGTTTTTTACCTGTGCAGCTGTTATTACAGGAACTTTGTATTCTTCTGGTATAGAGATGGGCCCTTTAGGGGATGACAGGGGGGTAAAGTTGCACTGAACCTATCTGCCAGGATGTTGGCAATATCAGTTGGTTCTGTATATTTAGTGCCATTGTGCTGTAACTCAGAGCAGATCTGAGTGTTGCCATTGAGATTCTTAACATAGCTATAGAATGCTTTGTGGTTGTCTTTAGAGTCAGTGGCGATTCTGTTTTTGTAACTCGATTTGGAGGATTTTATGAGGGATCTCAGCTTCTTACTGAGACTGACCAGGGAGTTTCTCCAATCATGGGATTTTACTCTTTTTTGCAACAGTTTCTTTTTTCTGTTGTAGAGTTTGTTTATGGCAGGGGACCACCAGATTGGCTTCCTTTTTTTGGAGGATAGCATCTTGGTTCTGTTAGGGATTGCACGATCCATGCACTTGTGTAAGTGCTTATAAACTGCATTTGTGTAGGATTCAGCAGTCATACCTCTATTGTCCATCGGCATGGGTGTCGTGAAGTTTGCCACTTCTGTCTTAAGAAGCATGAAGTTGGCTTTGGAGAAATTTTTTACTGTGGTTTCCCTAATGGGGGTGGGGGAGGGATGTGGATATCTAGGGTGATTAGCTTGTGGTCAGATCTGGCCAACAAGGAATTGACCTCTGGTGTAGAGCACCGGCTGCCCATGGTGGTAATAACCAGGTCTAGGATATTGCTGCCCCTGGTGGGGGTGTGGATAAGGTGATCCAAGGCATTGGAATTTATGAATTCCAGAAAACATTGAGCACAAGAGTTGGTACATGAGTAGTTTTCCCAGTTAATGGTGGGGTAGTTGAAATCGCCCATTATTAGGGTGTTAGGTTGTTTTCAAGTGTATCAAGAAATGAGGAGTGGGAATCCTGGGGCATGGTGGAGGATCTGTAGCAAGCTACAATTTGGATTGCTTTTGGGAGGGCTTCCCAGGTTTAAGAAGGTTGTTGATTGTAGACCAGAAGTGTTTTATGTTATTTGACTGTTGATCTTGGACATGAAAGTAGTATATTTTGTCTTGGTTTGCAAGGGCTTTTGCTTGATTACTTAGGTGTCTAAATGAATTGGAATCGGTGGTGCTACTTCTTCATTTTTATAGAGTTTGCACCAGGTTTCAGAAAGGAGTAAGATATCAGTGTGGCAGGTAACCCAGGCATGTAACACTGTAGTCTTATTGCACAGACTTTGAATATTTAGTTTAAAAAATGTTGTAGTATCTTTTTTGAGGGTGAGTTGAGGACATATTACGTTGGAGTCTGATAAGTGTTGTGAGGTGTGAGGGTATGATTACTGTGCAGTTATGGGTAGGACTAATAAAGGTAGGGAATCAAGGTTAGGATGTGCATCTACAGACTGTTTCACTTTATTAGAAGGTGAGGGAATGGATTTAAAAGTGCATATCAGTTTTCTGTGCAGGTACGATATTATGGGATTTTGTTGTTAGGTGTAGTGCTAGTAAATAGTAAACTGACTGACGCACTTTAAATGTCTATAGATGGTTGATTGGAAGGAGTACATAAACCTGTGACTTTGTTGTTTATGTTTGTTCTGAAGAACATTGTGCAAAACAGTGCTTAACTGTAGACAATAAAAGAGTGTTTTCTATCAGTTGCTTGGCGTATTTCCTGTGGAACTCAAAGCACCTGCATATTGTTGCTTCTATAGTGGTGTTGAGATTTAAAATATGTATACCCAATGCTGTAAAAAAATTCTGCTGTAATAACAGATGCATGATGGGTAGGCAGTTGTTACTAGCATGGATATCTGTTTCAAATTATGATGCAGGGCTGAATGTGTGAGGTACAGTGAGTGAGAAATAATAGAAGCATAGTAGAGATAGTTGTGAGTAGCATAGCTGTAATAAATTGACTAAGAAGTGAAAGTGAGGAAAATGCATCAGTTAAGATACAAGGCTGTACAAGTTTACAGTAGAGGTAGAGATGGAACCGAAGAAGTATATGTGGAGTAGTGGAAGATTTACTCTGTGAGATAAGCTATTTGTATTTAAATATGGTTGCTGTATGCCTTAGTGGTATTTGTATGGAGTGTGTTATGAGAGTCCTTAGTAGTCACTGAAAGTTGTCTCTGGGTGATAGGTTGATACAGTAAACAGCACGTGTGTGTAAGAAATGTATGGTAGTAACATTAAATATGTAGAACTGATATCTGTTGTGGGTGTAGGTTGTTTTGAGTAAGAAAAAACAGCTGTGGTGTTAGAACCTGATTTATTTGGTTATACTATAGGGTACATTATTCATGTGAGGAAAAATAATGCAAATGTTTTGGGGATGTGATATAACAGGATATGAGTGATTATGTAGTTTTGCAGATGTGTCTGACTGGGCGATAAGTGATGAAGGGGGGATGTTTTGTCATGTAAACATATAGGAAGGAGACAGTGTGGGACCGGCGATAGGACTGAACAGCAAAGAGGGTTTAACCTAGCAGTGGTAACTGTATAGGCTCAAAAACAATGTAAAAAATAAGAAGCTGGGCAAGGAATAATAAAAATAAAGGACATTAAAGTTTGTTGGGTACTCTTCAACATTGAGTTTACAAATGGTGAGTGTAAAAATTATTTGTTACTCATCTGCTTTATCAGACAGTTAGGTAAAAGAAGGAACAGTTCCTGGCATGGAACATTAAAATACTTCCTAATGTCTGTATTATTTATTTTGTTTTGCTATTTCTTTCTTGTAATTATATTATTTCCTGTGTTGTAATCTAAACATTGCTCTGCCTCAACACATTAACTAAAGGATTTGCTTCAACTTGTTTTAGAGAATGGGCAACCTATAAATCGCCACTCTGATTGGAGAATGAGTGTTAATGTACAGGTAATGCCCACTGAAAAACAAGTCTGCCACTTCACTGCAGCATATTAGGTTGCCGTGGAGCTCGACGGACAGAAACCTAATGGCCGCCATTATTTTACACTTGCTAAGTAGCATTTTTGCTGCTTAGCAAGTATAAAATTAGAAAATAAAATTAAAAATTAAAAAAAAAAAGTAGAAAAGTGTGTGTTTGTTTGGGGTGGTGATTGTATGTGTGCATGAAAGTAAGAGTAAGATCAATTGCATTTTATGCTCACTAAACAGCTCTTTTGTTTTTAGTGGGTGTAACATTAAAACAAACAGATAATTAAAAATAATAGAAAGGTGTGTGTGTGTTTTTGTGTTTATGTTTATGTCTGTATATGGGTACTTGCATGCATTAAAGTGAAAGTGTGTGTGTGTGTGTGTGTGTGTGTGTGAGAGAGAGAGAGAGAGAGAGAGAAACAGAGAGAGGGAGAGAGAGACTGATCAACTGAGCAGTGGATGCAAGTTATTTAAAACTAAGAAGTATGCATACCTCTCAACCTCTTAGGTCAAGAAAACTGGATAAAGCCTACAATAATGTGGGGCAAAAGCTCAAAAATAGGGACATATTTTAAATATTACTGTTACACAAATAGAAAGTTGCTGTGATAACTGGATTTATGTTAACATGCATTTTCTAAAGGATATTAAAGCCTGAAATTCAAATATAATTCATTATTTAGTAACTTCAGTCCCCAATGATATGCCAACACACCACAAATTTTATGAGGAGATGACAAAAATGAGGCAAAAAATGTGGACATTCTGTGAAAATTTGGACAGATGAGAGGTATGGAGGTATGCAACTTGTAATGGGTGGCATTATTAACTGAGTGCAATCCTGTGTGTTTTTTAAAGGTACTTATGAATGTTTGTTTATATGTGTGTCAGAAAGAGAGAGAGAGAGAGAGAGAGAGAGAGAGAAAGAGTGTGTGTGTGTGTGTGTGTGTGTGTGTGTGTGTGTGTGTGTGTGTGTGTGTGTGTGTCTGAACATTAAATACTTACCAAACTTATATTTTGGATATAAAATACTTCATCCAACAACATTTACATATACTACAACTACTTTACATCAAAACATATATATAATAGTTAAGAAAAACAAAAACAAGCAGATACAAAACAATTTCACAGATAGCCCATTCTTTAGGTATAATAATGCCCTCCAGGATTTGTGTCACTGTGTAAATAATGTCCTTACAGGGGTGTAGAGGCTTACCACCTGTGGCATTGGGTCTCAGAACACCCCTGGGCAAGCTACACAATAGCACACACCCTGTTGTGTATTATTACTTGCTTAACAAAGGCTGCAGCACATAAAGTAAGTACTGTTAAGGTAAGAAGGAATTGGAGCCACTGCCCAGTGTAACCATAGACATTTAGATACATAAACTATATTTTACATGTACATTAAAACTCCTAAAGCTGCAGTCTCTTACAGGTAACATGCTAGCTATCTGTTACAAAACTCCAGTAAGGGATCACTGTATGAGTTTCCTTTTATACTGGCTGTTCTCTTAAGGAAAATGTCTCTGTGAAGAGCTGCCTTTGCAAAAAATGAAATATGACGTGAAGTGGGGAAACTGAAAAAGAGGAAAGATTTTTTTTTAAAGTCTAGCAATTTATTAGGTGAATGTAGCAGCAATTCTAATTAGTATTAATTGCATGTCATCATCACAAATGGACAATAGCACATCCCAGAAGTAGATAAAAGACAAAAAAAAAAATAGAAGTATAAAGGGTTTTTAATGGCTAAGCTCTAACAAGGTGTAATAAAACAAATCTGGATAGTAAGAGGATATTACATCAGATAGGAATGAGATAATGAGATGGAACACGTTTGTTATAAACTATGGCAGAAGAGAGAGAAAATATGGCTCCATTTAAACATGAGATGCAAATGAGACCTGCAAGCTCAAGAAGAAATAGCAGGAAGTAGAGACAAGATGGTGACTGCTGAATGCAATGCTGATTCTGGTCAACAGTGAGTGAAAGAGAAATCTGCAGTAGGTGGATGAGCTCAGTAGGTGGATAACCTAAGATGGTTTATTTGCTCAGTAGGCGGATGAGCTCAGTAGGTAGATAACCTAAGTTGGTTTATTTGCTCAGTAGGCGGATGAGCTCAGTAGGTAGATAACCTAAGTTGGTTTATTTGCTCAGTAAGTGGCTGAGCTCGGTAGGTGGAAAGAGTGAGCAGAGGAAGTGGCAAAGCAGAGGACAGAGAGCTTGAGCCAAAGTGCTGTGATAGTTTGGATGAAGTGCTACAGTAACATGAGTCGAAAGTATGGTGGACTTACCAGCCTCAGCATACAATTGTGTTGATTACTCTACTGAGTGGAAGTGGTAACATAAATGGAAATGAAGACAACGATGTTATGGATAATTGGTGGGAATTGTTTCATTAATTATGGGGACACCAGCCCACTGTTATAGTCCATTACTGGGAGAAGGGTTATCTAGTGCAGTAGAATATTTCAACACTGCCTTCCTTAACATCCTAAATAAATTGGCCCCCACAAGAACAGTAAGAATAAAGTCCAACTATGCCCTTGGCTTACCAAAAACACAAGATCACTTCTAAAAGAAAAAGATAAAGCCTGGGAAATATGACTCCACAATAACACTGAGATAATCAACAGAAATACCTTGAACTAAGGAATAAATCTCAAAAGCAAATCAGACTTGACAAAAAGTCACTATACTTATATACAATCAAAGGACAAAAAGAATCCACAAAAGTTCTGGTCTGCTATTAACAAAATTCTGCAACTAGGCCAAATTAGCACACCCTCCCCATCCACCAGTAACTCTACTGTCAATATTGACACTCAGGTTAACAAATATTTCACTGAATCCATACTAGCCCTCACTAATAATAACTGCCCATCACCTCCTCCAAACCTCTCCTCCTCTGCTCAAAATAACAATTACTGTTCCCTACAGCCAGTCCCAACAAGTACTATATATAAATACCTTAACAAACTTAAACTCACAACCCTTGCAGCAGACAAACTACCTGCTGAATACCTCAAAACTGCAGCCAAAGCCATCTCACATCCAGTCTCTTTAATAATCAATCGCTCCATCTCTGAACAACATCTCCCTGCTCTTTGGAAAATATTATATATATATATATATATATATATATATATATATACCATTACACAAAGGTGGAAACTCATCTGAACTATCAAATTACTGACCTATTGCTATTCTATCACCATTATCAAAAAATCTTGAAAAATGCATACATTCACAAATTCTAAACTATCTCTTAGCTAACAAGATTTTAGCTAATACTCAGCATGGATTCAGTTCTAATCACAGCACTACCACAGCCCTTATTAGCTTTACTAACACCATTAATTAATGCTGGAATGAAGGAAACTTTGTTTCTTCTATCTTTCTGGATCTCTCTAAGGCTTTCGATACTGTCTCACATAATAAACTCTTAACTGCACTTTCTGCACTTAATCTAAGCTACTCCACTTTTGCATGGTTCCAGAGCTATTTATCTGGTTGCAGACTGGCTGTAAAATGACAAAGTAACCAATCTCTTCTTCTGCCTGTTACTTTAGGTATTCCACAAGGGTCTATCATTGGTCCTATTCTTTTTATCTTATTTACCAACAACCTTCATACTGCCACCTTACATGACAGCTTTGTTCAATATACAGACAATTCAGCCTGAATCTGTTCTGCCCTCTCACTCCAACAACTACAAAAAATAACACAGGAATCCTTTACTGCAGTCATATCCTGACTATCCAATGCACAGCTCATACTCCGCCTGAATAAAACTAAGCTGATGCTATTTCATCCCATAAAAGCCAGCGATCCCATCCCTCCATTCAAAATAAGTTCAAGCAACAATACCCCCGTTACACCAGTCCCCCAAACCAAACTTCTAGGAGTTATAACAGATCACAAGATGAAGTTCAACTTACACATTGCCCAAACAATAAAAAAATTCACAAAAAACTTGGAACCCTATATAGGTGCAAAAAATACCTTTCCAATAATACTAAGACCATTACTGCCAGAACCCATCTAGTCACTACACTTCTCTATGCATCCTCCATATTCATTAACCTTAAAAAAATCAGACTTAACCAAACTAAACAAAATAGCAAAGTCTGCAACTGATTCAGCTTATAGGTCTCATGATTGTCAACACATGATTCCTATGCATAAAGGCACACATAGGGTGATTTTTTTACTTTTTCCATTGCCAGCTGTCACCCACATAGTTTTTTGTATCTGTATATACATATTTCTTCTCAACCTTTGTACCTATACCCTGTTTCAATACCTTTAAATGTAATCTCTGTTATTCAGGTTTTACATGTATAGGTCTCACTCAGGTTTTAGCACCTCAAAATGCTATCACTGTCACTTGGGTTTAATAGTGTGTTCTTTTCTACTGTATTTTGTGTACTATCTTATGATATTTCACTACCTCTAAATGTAACTCCTGTTATTTGTGTATGCCAATGAATTTATATTGTATTAAGTGGTGCTTTTCTCATGTACACTTACTGTAATATATTCTTGCTATATTTTGCACACTAGTATTGATCATATTGAGGCATTTCTCCCCGGGCCTTTACTGAAAATGGGCAGCCTACCCAGTCAGACTTTCCCGATAAACAAATATAAAATAAAACCAAGAATAAAAACCATTTGGCACGACAGGACCCGGAAGCACGTAAACAAAGGCTTTCTAAATAAGCAGATGAAGAAATCAAACAGCTGCTAGTTCTCCAAAAAGATCCTTTAATATAACAAGGCAAAGTAAAAATCCACAATATCTTCCAAGCGCTTTCACTCGACCACTTGCGAGCTTTTTCAAGGCAAAAAATATTGCTGGAAGTTCATTCACATTAAATACTTCCACTGTCATCACATGACTTCCTGTGTACCTTTCCCAACAGGAAAATCACCATATAAGGAAATTCTAAAATGCATTCTTATTATCATTAAAAATGATTCATTTTCTAAAAATCTTGGCAACTAGATATCATATTAAACATGAAATCAAAACAAACTGTTAAAATGTGTCAAAAAACAATTCTGCAAAATATTTTTAAAATCACAAATAAATGTGTGACCCCTTTACCCTCGGGGTAAAATAAAAGCTCCAAATAGAAACCTAGAATTACTGAATAACATTGTAAAACATTTCTTTCCTAAGTTTCAAGTATATAACATGACATTACATATATCTTATTATAAGATTTGGTAAATTCAAAAATGAGTAAAACAATAAATGTCATGTTGTGCCAAACTGTGTTATAAACGGGCTTGCCTCAATTTCAAAACACTACCAATGTTAAGGGTGTCATTCAGACCTGGGTATCTAGTAGCGTCTAAACGGAGCTGCCAAAATAGCTCACGGTATTCTAATTTTGACTCCCAACTGCCCCCTCTTATATCCGGTTGTACCTGTTCCAAAACCATAAACTTTATGTTCATGTCCTTACATGTCAAAGAGTGTTTATAAAGGCATTACTTTCCTTCCTTACCTTGATGTCATTGAAGTGTTCATAAACCCTTCTCCTAAACACCCTTTCAGTTTTCCCAATGTAAAAACCATGGCATGTGCCACAGCATCCAAGATAGACTACCCCCTTAGATCCACAATTAAAATGTTTGTTAGCGTGGAACTTGAATCTTCTAGAGGGAAGGTAGAAGGACCCCGAATTCAGCATAGCGTGGCATTGCTTGCACATCCCACATGGATAAGTGCCTAATTTCTTTCTATTCTGATTCTGTGGATCCTCTAACCTAATTTCTAAAAGTTCTTTCAAATTCCTGCCCCTTTTCCTAACAAAAGAAGGGAATCTGGGCATAGAATCCTTAAGATCTTCCTGAAGTCTGAGAATGGGCCAATATGTTTTAATAATCTTCTCGATCTGATCTGAGTTGTTAGAGAAAGTATGTATAAAACTATTTTTTGACTGTGAAATGTCTTTTGAAGGGTTTGGTAACCTCTCATTAACACCCACCCCCAATAAAGGGGGATATTTATTAGCCCTCTTCTCAGAAATTTCTGTAACTAGTGCTTCTACCAGGGCTTCCGGATATTGTTTTTCATTAAAGAATCTCTTTAAAATGGCAACTTCCTCATTGAAAAGTTTGTCCGTGCTGGACATTCGTGAAGCCCTAATTAGTTGACCCTTCACTATCGCCTTCTTTTGATAGAAGGGATGTCCACTATGATAATTTAGGAATGCATTTGAAAAAGTGCTTTTCCTGTAAATCTTAGACTGGAAACACATATTTGAATAGTCCTTAACCAGTGAAATGTCTAAATAATCAAGATGATGTTTACTGATCTTATAGGTGAACCTAAAAAATGTGGTCGTCATATTGATGTAATCCATAAATTCCATTAAACTTCCTTCGTCTCCCATCCACATAAAGGAGATGTCGTCCAGAAATCTCCTATAGTACAAGATGTCCTGATACCATGTACTAGTGAAAACGTATTTCTTTTCCCATTGGTATAATACCAGATTTGCGTACATGGAAGCACAAGAGGCACCCATTGCTACACCTTTTTTCTGACGATAAAATTCCCCCTTGAAATGAATGAAGTTATTTTCTAAAACTAAATCCATAAATTCCAATATTAAGTTAGTGAACTTGGCCCCCAGTTGGACTTCATTAGATAAGTAAGTACCTAACCACTCCAGGCCCGTGTTGTGTGGAATGCTAGGGAATAAATCGACTACATCAACAGTGACCATAAACATCTCAGGTAAAAATAAACTCTGATCCACTCCTTTTAGGTAGTCCCATGAATCCTTACATATGTGTTTAATTTTCTCTACATGTTGTTTTAAGGAGAAGTCGATAAATTTAGCTAAGGGTTCTGTGACACTTCCACCTCCTGAAACTATAGGTCTAAATTTAAGGGGGTTCAAATTCTTATGGGTCTTTGGAATTCCAAAAATCTGGGCAACCTTGGGTTTTTTTACTAATAAGTAGTTATATAACTTCTCATTAATAGCATTCTGCATTAAATAGTCATATAATGAATAATTTATTTTAGCTTGAGCTATATTAATCTCATTTTTTGAGACAAGTTCATATTGATCGGTATCCTGTAACACCGTGTGTAAGGCAGCCTCATAATCCCAGTTGTACATCAAGACGGCCCCTCCCCCCTTGTCTGGTTTCATAACCCTACACCCCTCCATTTTAAGATTTTTAATTAGAGTCAACTCATCCTCAGTAATGTTGTCAGATATTTCACAATAATCTTTCTCCTTAAGTTTCCTAATGTCAGTCTCAACTAACTCCTCAAAAATTTTGATGGTGGGGTGAACCGGGGGGTTAAAGGTGCTTTTTCTTGTGAGAGTCCTTTCTAAGTTTCGTTCATCTTTGAACAATAAATTAAAATTAAGCTGCCTCATGAAAAGCTTTAAATCAATCAAGGTTGTAACCATGGAGGAAGGCCTAAGGGGAACATAATGAAAACCCTTGGAAAGTAAACTAAAAAAATTGTCCGTTATTAATAGGTCAGTGTAATTAAAAATAGTAAAATTGCCTTTCCTATATTTAATTTGTTTACCTTGAAATAATATGGTGTTATTGTCCTCATCAACTATAAATCCTAAAACTAGTTTGTTGGATGGTTCCAACTGTTGTATTGTTCCCTGCGCCCCCTCCCTCTCCTCTGGGGATAATAAAAATCCTGAGTAGACAGATTCCTGTTCTTCTGTGCTATTCTCTCACTTCTTCTGAGATTCTCGTTTCCTCCCCTATAGGTTCCCCTTGCCTATTACTTTCACCCCTTTCATGAAAGACATTTTCAGTAGTGTTGTTGTTACTTCTTCCTTTTATAATTGGGAGGGGATAGGCTCTACCTTCCTTGTATTCAGTTAGGTCTCTCTCTAATTTCCTAATTTTTCGATTAAGTACCCTAGAACAATGCTGGTCTACATCACTAAACAACTTGTCATAGTCCCTCTTAACTGAGCTAAAAGTTTCATCTTTTAACATATTTACGTTAAGCTCATCTAAATCTTTTAACAAAACAGTCATTTTTTTCTCATAGTCCATCACCATACATTTTAACATGTCCAGACCTGCTTTGTTGAAAATTTCACAAAGCTGGTCATATAAAACAGAACCATGCTGTACGTTGTTGGGGAACTTAAAAAACCTCAAGCCCTTAGGAATTCTCTGTACATTAATACATTCGTTTAGATAATCAACTTCCATCTGTTTGTTCTTATAAGAATACAGTTTGTCTTTAAAGTCAAAAAACACATTTTCAAGATTTTTATAATTGTCATGAAGCACAGTACCTTTTCTGAAATTAAACTGTTGTTTTGTCCAAGATTTAAAATCAAAGGACTTCCTCTGATCATTTGACCCAGAAGCAGCCTGGTTGTTTGTTTTAACTTGGTCAAAACAATTCGAATTCAAGTTATTATGATTACACCCTCTCTCAGCATTCCTTGTAGCATTTCCAACCCCAACCACTTCAGCAAGTGTTCTGGGGGAATGGTTAAATTGTTGTTGATTCCTCGGTATCTGGGAAGCTGTTAGTTGTGTCCGCTGTTCAACCATTGAAGTCAATTGTGTCAATAGTGTTAAAACCTGTTTAAACTCAGCCCTAGAAACTGGGGCTGTGTCAGCATCTTCACAATTGGCTCTCAGTACTGCCGGAGTGTGGGTGAAGCCGCTGGCTTCCGTTCCTTCTGCCATGTGTAAAAATCGACCAAAAAACACCAAAACTAAAAGCAAAATCCAACCAAGAATAAAAACCACTTGGCACGACAGGACCGGGCACGTAAACAAAGGCTTTCAAAATAAGCAGATGAAGAAATCAAACAGCTGCTAGTTCTCCAAAAAGATCCTTTAATATAACAAGGCAAAGTAAAAATCCACAATATCTTCCAAGCACTTTCACTCGACCACTTGCGAGCTTTTTCAAGGCAAAAAATATTGCTGGAAGTTCATTCACATTAAATACTTCCACTGTCATCACATGACTTCCTGTGAACCTTTCCCAACAGGAAAATCACCATATAAGGAAATTCTAAAATGCATTCTTATTATCATTAAAAATGATTCATTTTCTAAAAATCTTGGCAACTAGATATCATATTAAACATGAAATCAAAACAAACTGTTAAAATGTGTCAAAAAACAATTCTGCAAAATATTTTTAAAATCACAAATAAATGTAGTGACCCCTTTACCCTCGGGGGTAAAATAAAAGCTCCAAATTGAAACCTAGAATTACTGAATAACATTGTAAAACATTTCTTTCCTAAGTTTCAAGTATATAACATGACATTCCATATATCTTATTATAAGATTTGGTAAATTCAAAAATGAGTAAAACAATAAATGTCATGTTGTGCCAAACTGTGTTATAAACGGGCTTGCCTCAATTTCAGAACACTGCCAATGTTAAGGGTGTCATTCAGACCTGGGTATCTAGTAGCGTCTAAAAAGACATTTCACAGTCAAAAAATAGTTTTATACATACTTTCTCTAACAACTCAGATCAGATCGAGAAGATTATTAAAAAATATTGGCCCATTCTCAGACTTCAGGAAGATCTTAAGGATTCTATGCCCAGATTCCCTTCTTTTGTTAGGAAAAGGGGCAGGAATTTGAAAGAACTTTTAGAAATTAGGTTAGAGGATCCACAGAATCAGAATAGAAAGAAATTAGGCACTTATCCATGTGGGATGTGCAAGCAATGCCACGCTATGCTGAATTCGGGGTCCTTCTACCTTCCCTCTAGAAGATTCAAGTTCCACGCTAACAAACATTTTAATTGTGGATCTAAGGGGTAGTCTATCTTGGATGCTGTGGCACATGCCATGGTTTTACATTGGGAAAACTGAAAGGGTGTTTAGGAGAAGGGTTTATGAACACTTCAATGACATCAAGGTAAGGAAGGAAAGTAATGCCTTTTATAAACACTCTTTGACATGTAAGGACATGAACATAAAGTTTATGGTTTTGGAACAGGTACAACCGGATATATGTGCGGGTAGTTGGGAGTCAAAATTAGAATACCGTGAGCTATTTTGGCAGCTCCGTTTAGACGCTACTAGATACCCAGGTCTGAATGACACCCTTAACATTGGTAGTGTTCTGAAATTGAGGCAAGCCCGTTTATAACACAGTTTGGCACAACATGACATTTATTGTTTTACTCATTTTTGAATTTACCAAATCTTATAATAAGATATATGGAATGTCATGTTATATACTTGAAACTTAGGAAAGAAATGTTTTACAATGTTATTCAGTAATTCTAGGTTTCAATTTGGAGCTTTTATTTTACCCCCGAGGGTAAAGGGGTCACTACATTTATTTGTGATTTTAAAAATATTTTGCAGAATTGTTTTTTGACACATTTTAACAGTTTGTTTTGATTTCATGTTTAATATGATATCTAGTTGCCAAGATTTTTAGAAAATGAATCATTTTTAATGATAATAAGAATGCATTTTAGAATTTCCTTATATGGTGATTTTCCTGTTGGGAAAGGTTCACAGGAAGTCATGTGATGACAGTGGAAGTATTTAATGTGAATGAACTTCCAGCAATATTTTTTGCCTTGAAAAAGCTCGCAAGTGGTCGAGTGAAAGCGCTTGGAAGATATTGTGGATTTTTACTTTGCCTTGTTATATTAAAGGATCTTTTTGGAGAACTAGCAGCTGTTTGATTTCTTCATCTGCTTATTTTGAAAGCCTTTGTTTACGTGCTTCCGGGTCCTGTCGTGCCAAGTGGTTTTTATTCTTGGTTGAAATATAAAATAAAATTAAAAAAATAAAGACCTGTCACATGATCTAAGAGGTCTGAGCCTTTGCAGATCAAACACTGATAAAAATGAACATTTCACAGACAGCAGTTCTGAACTTTAGCAGTGAATGCCAACTTTTTCAAAAGTCACTGTTGTGGTGAAAGAGGTGATGGAACTCTCAAAGAATGCATGATTTTAAGAAAAGTTCATGAGAAGTAAGGTGAAGAGACTTCTGGAGTGGGTTACCACAGGAAGTAAGCTTAAAAACAGAAAAGTGATCATTGTACCTCAGGTTCTATAACTGGAAAACAAATATGAACGGTATGCAGCAGTTTGGCAGACACTAGTAGTACCAAAGAATTTTTCTCAAATTAAGTCATTGTAGAAAAGGGCAACTGTGAAACAATAGCAGGTCATAGGAAACAGTACTTACTGACACAGTGTAGCTTTGTCATTATAATTCAGTTGGTATATTAGCCATTTTATTATGCAAATGAATAATGTTAATACCAAAGTATAAGATGAATTAGTCTGTTAATTAGGAACACATAATATTCCAGGGAAGTAGTAAATGGTCTACACTAAAGTTAGCTTCATCTTGTAAATTATAAATTACAGCATCTGTAACATTGTTACATACAGGGTTACCCGACCCAGAATAATTATCACCTGAAGCTACTTGCACTCTGAGGAGTACACATACAAAACATTAAATCAGTTATCAATGCACTAGTAATCTAAAAATGTTATAGCTCTTTAGGTGAAGGATCATTATCAAAAATTCTTTCTGTAGTTAAGAATTGCCAAGTGTGGTAAGGTTAGGGATTTTACTCAGCAAGAGATTATTTTTTGGGGGGGAGGGGAATTTTGTTACTTCCGAACCACTAAATTTCTATAAATTGAAGTTTAGATTTGAAAGTCATGGCATGCAAAGTGTTGCTGTGTCAAAGTATGGATTATGTCATTTAATTCAAAAATGAACTGTGCTATAATGAATAGCACAGTTCGCTCATTTGTTTAGTTTCACATGGCTGTGTGAGAATTGTTTTACTGTATACATATTTATGGGGTGGGTGTTAAAATGTCAGTTTCAGTGTTTTCTGGGGGTTTTTTTTCCTTTTGATTTTGTTGTTACTTGTGTATATTGTGTATTTATTTTGATATATAAATAAACGGTCAGGCAGACGTCATAAATCAAATAAAAATGTTTCATACAAAAATAAAACTAAAAACAAGATAAAAGATGAGCACTTTTACATCAAAACTAGATGCTTCATCTTATCTGCAACAATGAAACAAACAGAGCATTTAAGGTATTACCTTAGACCACGTGATTTTAGCACAGGTTTTACAGGTATGTAATCATTCAACCCCTTGCCCCTAGTGGTCTGTAAGATAGTCATCCATTTAATCTCAGTGCACTCAGTATGAGTCCTAATATTGCCCCCTCTAGGGCTAACATAATCAAGTTCAAGCACCACAAACTTAAAACAATGGTCAGTCCCTTCCTGTATTACATGTTTTGATAAAGCATTTTTGTCATCATGTTTATTAAAAGAGTAAAGGTGCTCCCTAATACGATCTCTGAAGCATCGATTAGTCTTGCCAACATAAAATGATTGGCAGACATCACACACAGCCAAGTATACAAGATTAGAGGAACCACAGTCAGCATATCTATTAAAATAAAACATGTGGGAAGTATCAGGATGAAAAAACTGGTTGTCAGTTTTAATAAACTTAGACATGCTACACCCCTTACAAGGAAATGTCCCAATTCTATTAGCATTATAAGAATGTACAGATTCAGGTGTCAGTTTCTTATAACACAGCCTGTCCTTCAGAGTTTTACTATTCCTAAAAGAGAAGAAAGGCTGCGTACCTAGAGCAGTCTTACACTTCTGATCAACTCCCAAAACATGCCAGTGTCTCCTTATTATATCACAAATCAAATTAACATCATTGGAGTAAGTTAAGCACATCCTCAGAGTTTTTTGTTTCACTGGTATGATACCACTGAAGGTGAAGTTAATGATCTGTTTCTTGTGACCATGGATGTGGTCTCTTTGTTTACATGCATTTGTAATACCAATGGTATAGAGAACATACATATGTACTTGAGCAGGCACTCATGTTTTGACACTAATTCTGTTTATCTTATCTCTGCTTCATTGGAAGTTATTCTTGAAAATAATTCCTTCTTGTTTATGGGTGATGCTTATATACAACGTACAGGCATAGCTATGGGCACCATGTGCAAATAGCTATGCCAATCTGGTTTTAGTTGAATGACAGTCAGAATTTGTTTTTAGTAGCAAAAAATGTGTTTCTTGAAAAAGTTTTATACTATGGCCATTTTTTTGACAATGTGTTTTTTGTTTGGGCAGGCACCTTGGATTTGCTGTCTGATTTTATAGGCTATCTGAATGCTACTACTGTCTATCTGAAGTTCACATATGAGTTTTCTGATTCTGATATTCCTTTCTTAGATGTCAAGGTGGTTAAATCAGCTGGTGGTCTGAATACCTCCCTATTTAAGAAATCTTGTAAGAAGAACAATATTTTACATGCACGCAGTATGCATTCAGCCCATGTCAAACATAATGTTGTTGGAGGCCAGTTTTTTAGTTTATTGACTAAAGAGTTTATGGAAAGGGGCTATAACCAAACAGAGGTATCCTTAGCACAGAATGATGCCATATCTTTTAGTAGCATCAGGACCAGACCCTTTTTTCACAAAAGATCAGATGAATCTATGAGTACTGGTATTCAAGCAGGCAACACTCTGTGGATGTGCCTGACTTACTCCAATGATGTTAGTTCAATTTGTGATATAATAAGGAGACATTGTCATGTTTTTGGAGTTGATCAGAAGTGTAAGACTGCTCTAGGTACGTAGCCTTTCTTCTCTTTTAGGAATAGTAAAACTTTGAAGGACAGGCTGTGTTATAAGAAATTGACATCTGAATCTGTGCATTCCTGTAATGCTAATAAGATTGGGACATTTCCCTGTAAGGGGTGTAGCATGTGTAAGTTTATTAAAACTGACAATCATTTTTTTTCATCCTGATACTTCTCGCATGTTTTATTTTAATAGATATGCTGACTGTGATTCCTCTAATCTTGTATACTTGGCTGTGTGTGATGTCTGCCAATCATTTTATGTTGGCAAGACTAATCGGTGCCTCAGAGATCATATTAGTGAGCACCTTTACTCTATTAATAAACATGATGACAAAAATGCTTTATCAAAACATGTAATGCAGGAAGGGACTGAGCATTGTTTTAAGTTTATGGTGCTTGAACTTGATTATGTTAGCCCTAGAGGGGGCAATATTAGGGCTCATATTGAGTGCACTGAGATTAAATGGATGATTATCTTACAGGCACTAGGGGCAAAGGGTTGAATGATTGCATACCTGTAAAACCTGTGCTCAAATCACGTGGTCTAAGGTAATACCTTAAATGCTCTGTTTGTTTCATTGTTGCAGATCTGATGAAGCATCTAGTTTTGATGCGAAAGCGCTCATCTTTTATCTTATTTTAAGTTTTATTTTTGTATTAAAGGTTTTTATGTGGTTTATGCCATCTGCCTGACAGTTTATTTCATTTTATATATATATTTTTTCCTTCATCGGTTTTGCTCTTGTTTTGTATTGGTATTTATTTTGATACCCATTTTCATTGTTTCACTACAATATGTTTTCATAGGTTCTGGATTTCATTACTTTTGATTCGTGCCCAAAGGACTTTATGGTTTTGGTCATCCATGTCATGACAAGAAACCTATTTTTTCATCACAAGATCCTTCCATTCACATCTATCCTTACAAGTCAATGAGTCAACCACCAGTCCAAATGAAAATAAGGGGATAAGTGGGAATATGGCTAGGCTTCTCTGGACTGCAAGTCTAGAAACTACATATGAATTATGAAGCATGAAAACATATAGGACATTTAAAATACCTTATTAAGTGCAAAACGGTGAAAGGTTAAATAGGGTATCCCAGTTATTGCTGTTGGCTTAAACAACGTAAAGAGAAGGATCTTAGTGACATTGTGTATGACTTTCAACAATGTTCTAAGAAAACCATCATCCTCATGGTAGTCTCCAACTCCCAACCTTTGGATGGCTAAATATTATTAAATAAAGAAATCTACGTGGATGCATACTCAAGCTATTCTAATGTTTCTAACTTAATTGACTGCATTACCACTCAACTATCTAGAAATGTAGTAGATTACTGAGGATAATAGTCAGTTAATAATGCTAGACATTAGAGGTTTTGTACTTTTTATTGCTCAGAAAATTAATTTGATGCAAAACTTGTTGTTCTACTACTTTTTAAAGTGAATTTGAGTAATATTTAAAAGTGTCCCAGATATGGGGTCTTTGTCCCTGCATTACTTTTGGCTTTGTTTTAAGTTTTGAGCCAAGATATTGAGAGATATGATGAGCTTTTTAAATGAGGTACATCCATTAGGAAAAAAAATCTACTTATCTTTAGGCGGGTTCCAAATACCAGCTAAAGTAATGAGCTTGGTATCCTTATGACATTTCTTTTCATCATGACACCCTATGTATGAAAGAAAAAAGTTTTCTATGCAGCCAAGTTTGGAGGGAGATGAAGGAATGGCATTCATATAGTTATTCCACTCAAGCCATTCTTAGATGTGATCGGTTTGATGGAGGTAACGCAAGATGTATTATGAAAGAGTGAAGAAAATGAACGTCTTGAGAAGTTAGTAGCAGATTACTGTATCCCAGATATGATAAAGATGTTAGGTGGGTTAGGAAGGAAATGACTACCAATGGTACTTGTAGCAGTACAGACAGAAAGGCGTATCCCATATGACTGAAGAAGAAGCATTCTAATGCCATTGTACAAAAACAAAGCTAACATACACAACTGTGAGCAGTATAGAGGTATCAAACTCCTGTCTCAGTACTTGAAAGTTCTGGAGATGGAGATTAATAAACAAATACATAAAGTAGTCGAAAGTAATATGTGAGATGAGCAGTTTGGAGGACCTGATGTTTGCAGTGAGACAAATAGTTGAGAAGAAGCTAGAGGTGAGGAAAGAATACAACTGGGCATTCCTAGACTTGGAGAAATTATATCAAAAGGTTCAAAGAAATCTGATTTGGGCAGTCCTGCAATGGCTAAGTTCAATGAACATTGCTAGAATTATTGCAGGCTATGTACAAGGACCCAATGAACCGTGGATGAACAGTGCTCAGACTCACAGAGGGTTTCCCAGTGTCAGTGGGTGTGCATCATGGATCAGCTCTGATCCCACTGCTGTTCATACTCGTAATGGACTATATTAAAAGACAGGTTAGAGGAGACAGATCAACAGAGTTGCAACATGCAGATAATGTGGCATTACAGGCAGACTCTGAGTAAGAACTTTAGGAATGAATATGGGAATGAGTGCAAAACTGAAGGCACCCAGGTTGAAAATGAGTGTAGTTAAGTTAGTTGTAATGGGGAAATCAGAAGAAGCTGAGGACTGAGATAAAAGGGAATGGAGTGGAACAAGATAACAGCTTCAAGGAAGTTGGGATGAAGAGAAAGTGAGTCTGAAAGAGGAAGCTAAAGCTGGAATTAGAGGGACAGCAGCCAACTGCAGAGAGTGTCGGGGGTAGTGTATGATTAAAGAATGCCAAAGAAGCTGAAAAGTAAGATATACAAAACAGTGGTGTGACCAATTATTACTGCATGGTACAGAAAACTGGGCAGTGGAGGCAGAGCAGTTGAGGAAATTAGAGGTGGATGGAGGTGAAATGCTTGATATGGGTGCTAGGATGCACACTGTGGGACAAATGAGTAAATTATGACATACGAGCAGAAGCCCAAGTAGCTCCAGCTGCAGAGTAGGTTAAAAACAGATCACAGTGGTTCAAGCACATGCAGGTACACAGAAAACAATCTGGTAAGAAGATATGAGAAAAACAGGAAGAAGGGTAGAGAAAACAAAGGCATGCAGTAAAGAGGTGAAGGGATGGTTTGAGAGAAGACCTGTGACAGTCAGTCATGACTATTGAAGAGGGTAGGATAGTGGCACTGAATCGACAGAGATGGCAACAGCTGACTACACCACAACCACATATAGCAAATGGAAAAAAGGGGGTTGTTGATGAATTATATCTGCCTAATAGACTCTATGTAGAAGTAAACAGGCCAGTTTAGATTTGTTTCTGCTTTATAGACTTCCATATTATCCCTCCATCGATCTAGAGAGAAGTCCGTTTTATTTACTGTAGGTATCAGCTGTGTGTGCTGCTGACAATGGATACTTTTAACTTAGATAACATAATGAAAAACTTAGATAACATAATGAAAATGGAACTTCACATAGGAGTCATTATTCACTTCAAATGATAATGATTTCTGTCTTATTATGTCACGTTTACAACTACACGGCCAAACATATTGGATATGATTTTCTCAAAAGTAGAAGTGATAAGTAAAAAATCAAGTTGTTCACCCATTATCTGAAATCTATCATGGCTACAGATCTCATACATCTGCAATATATACATTGGGGCCTTTTTTGGTCTGGTACGCGCCGGTACGGCATACCGATACCTCTACTGCCGTTTCTTTAAAAAAACTGTGCGACCAATCATTTTTAAAATTGCACAGTAACTTGCACAATAACATGGAAAAGTGAACAGTCCCTTCACCTTGTTATTCTGCAATGTCACAAAACCAGTGCACTCGCCACTCACCTAGTTCAATATGCATTTTATTTTTTTCACCAGACTTTGATTTAAATGCATTCAAAGATAATGCAATTCGACCACCTATTTGGTTCCCTGTAAAATTTAATACCTCAGCTGTAGTCCTAGTTTGTGCATTAGTGTTTAAGATATTGTTTTTCCACAAATATATTCCCTAAAGAAAGTTATATTACAGTTTTGTGACCATATTTGCATGACATAAGCAGTGGCATAGTAACTGGGCACTTTTGGGACTGCTGCATAATTGAGGGTGGGCGTTTTTCTTTAAGAACCATCCCGTATCACGTTATTCTTCCAGTCTGGTATGTTTGTGCATTCTTCCTGTCAGCCTGCGCAATTTTAAAATGGCTTTGCATGTAAGGATGTTTTAATTTATATTGCTACTGCCCGCCTACTCAGTTTTGGGCTTTGCTTGCTGTAAGGACATTATTGCTGCCTGAGGAGTTAGATGTTTTAATTCGTATTGCTGCTGCTGCCTGCTCCATGTTTTGCTGCTACCTGTTTGCTGTAAGGACATTTTCTTTTTGCTGGAAGTGTGTGTGTTTGAGCTGTCATCTATGCTTCATCCAAAATGGGAAGTTTTTTTGATACACTACTTCAAAATAGCAGAACCCAGATTCAGTACACAATTGGACAGTCTTATGGAACAAATACATTTGCTAACATCTATACTAGCCACTCCAAAGATCACACCACTGCTGACAAAACACAGTGAAGATAATGCTGCTGTGCCAATATTTTGTCTTTCTTTATAACAGACATATCTCACTGCAGATGTGAGCTTGGCTGACTAGACCGTGATTTTGCCTTTGGCTCAAACAGGAGTCCCTTAAAAGCGTTCATGGACATAGAAGGTACAGACTTTTTGGACTGTAGTCCACTGAAAAATAACTGTTTGCTAGTGCTGGTGTGTCTACTGAAACACAAACTATAAACTATAAAATTTCATAACTGGGCACTTTAACACCAACAAAATGTTAAGAGCACAATTGTCTGATTTAAAATGTATTAGAACCTTAAGTAAATAGCAAAAACAAAATAATAGCTATATTAACTGTTGACAAATTCAAGAAGGCTCCCTCAAGTACTTTATACAAATGGGATAGTGGGCCTCAGACTACTAAGAAGCTATCTGTACTTCCTGAATGATTGTTAGTTAATGAAATCTTGTTTAGAACTGAGCGAGCTAAGCTTGTAACCAAAATGTACCATTTCCTGTAAACATCTAGAAACTACCAGAAAATGAAAAAAATAATAAAAAAATATGTTTTAAATGTAGGAAGAAGGAATAGAGTTTAAACAGTTTAATAAAGCTATAATCAGAGGGGCTGCAGCCAACTAGTTTAGAATGTCAGGGGTAATGTGTGGCAGAAGAATGCATAGGAAACTAAAAAGTACAATCACTACTACTGTATGGTACAGAAACCTGGACAGTCAAGGCAATACAATTAATGAAACTTGAGATAATGGAAATGAAATGCCTGAGACAGGTGGTAGGATGGACACTATGGGAATGATGAAGAGATAACACATCACAACAGAACCAAAGTAGCTTCAATTGCAGAGAAGATCAAGGAGAACATATTACAGTGGTTTGGGCACTTGTCCAGGAAAGGAGAAGACATTCTTTTGAAGAATGGGAGAAACAAGAAGAAGGCAAAAGGAAACAAGGATGGTGAGAGGGGTGGCAGCACTTTTGGAACTGTCGCATAATTTAGGGCAGGCGTTCGTCTTTAAGAATCATCCTGTATCACATCATTCTTTCTTCCAGTCTGGTATGTTTGTGTGTTCCTCCTGTCAGCCCGTGCAATTTTGAAATAGTTTTGCATGTAAGGCTGTTTTAATTTGTATTACTGCTGCTGCCTGCTCCATGTTTTGCTGCAAGGACATATTCTTTTTCGTATTGCTGCTGCTGCCTACTATATTTTCTTTTTGCTGGAAGGGGTGTGTGTGTGTGTGTGTGTGTGTGTGTGTGTGTGTGTGTGTGTGTGTGTGTGTGTGTGTGTGTGTGTGTGCACATTTTCTTTGAATGTGGGTTTCGATGCTTTTTCAGTGAATGTGAGTTTCAACAGCACAGAAGTTTTAATGTCAGGTCTGTTTTCATTGTGGGACTGTATTGCTTTGTTTAGCAAAATGTCCATCAGTGTTTCTGCTGGAAATTTTGAAATGAAAGTTTTAAATTTAATCCAAATATCTGTAATCATTGTAGAAGTAAAGCAGAAAGCAGTATGCACACTGAGAGTTTTGAACAGTGTTTATGGCAACTGGGGAGAAATATCCAAATAATGGGACACTGGAATGGCTGTGACGGGGGGGGGGGCTGAGGGGGGGGGGTGACCCAATGCAACATATGCGTACCACCACCTGTTTGTTTACAAAAAAGCACTGATATACATAATAAACATAGGGAGTCTGTCAAATGAATTACAGTCTGTAAGTGGGCTACTGGAATATGTAGATGATATTTCCTGGTTTAGACTATTACACTGCAATGCACCCATTTAAGAAAAATCAAGGATGTATAATGCCATTTCTAAAAAAAAAAGCTAAAAAATAAGAAAAACAAGTGTTATGCCATTTGATTAACAATACATTTAATGATGAGTTGGCTGGATATTTATCACTTTGTGAACAAGTGAAGTCAAAAATAAAAACATTAAAAAGTAATACTGACAGAACAAGAGCTCAGACTATTTCAGAATAAAATGTATACTAGAAAACATTTTTCAAATATGTAACTAGTAAAACAATGTGGAAAGAGTGGTATCACTATTTCAAGATGTAAAACATTTTATTATTTATTTATTATTTAATGCACCATTACTATTATTTTGGTGAAAGTATTTATGAAATGAAGATTTTGAGGAAGCTAAACTGAATGTTAGATAAAAAAGTAGAAATGTTAAGTCTTTTGCATCTTTGAAAGTTATAATACACTTACCTGTACCACACAGACAACAGCCACCACAGAACAGCAGTGGGAAGCTAAAAAGCTTTAAAACAAATAAAAAAAACACTTAATCCTGGAGCTGGTGTTTTAAAAAGCACAACCCCAGGAAGAAACTACTTACACATAATATGCGAACCTCACATTTGTCATAAAGTCTAATAAAGTAAATCATGGATAATTTGCCCATATGGTTTATTATTTTGGTGTCAGTGTAACGTGTATGTCACAGTTTCTTTTGCTGGTGATATAAAAGATCCCCTTCTGTATGCTATACAAAAGAAATCAAAGTGAGGAGGGTAGTAAGGAGCATCTCTGAATGGGACAGAATGAGAGAGAGAGAGAGAGAGAGACATGTAGCAGTGTCAAACTGAGTGCAGGCTTCATTTCATGAACCACCAGATAGAACTCTAGACTTGCAGCTTCACGGAGTTAGGGAAGGATTCCTTCCTAGAAAAGTACCTCAACAAAAACAACAAGCACAAACAATGTGGTAGATGTCAGTGACAGTGAAGCAATGACATGGCATATGCATACTTGGAAACCCATAAACGAGCATGGTGCTGTATCATTCTGAGTGGCTGTTAGTGGTGCAATCAGTGTATATTGGAAATTTTAGACACGCCACAAGTAGTATGTGGATTCAGGATCCTATGTTAAGGCATGTTTACAGTATGTTAATGAGGAAAGGTTGCTCATAGCACTAACTGCAGCTGATAAACAGGTGTATAAAGGTGCTGCGGTTTGTGGCCATGGCTGTAAAGCATACATGGGGGGCTGGGCACTCATCAGGATCAGCACATGGCTGACACATATGATCCACTAGGTCTCCACCTTCCCTGTCACAGACCTCATTAAGCATATGAGCCAACCCAGTGAACACCATCAATGGATACATTGTGGCAGCTTCAAGCCACCACTGAAGGATTTGATCCCATACTCTGCAGCTTCATACAGGTCATAGCTACCATACCTCAGACTGTTATAGCAGCTGTCACTCTGCTCCCCACCCCACTCCCACCAGTGCAAAAGATGATGGTGAATGTGCCTTGCCCACATCTTAACCAGTGTGGATATGGTAATATTTAATGCACAAGTGGAGCTCCCCTGCCCTCTTCAGTAATGGGTGCTAACCCTAACCCTAACACTGCCCCTTCCTCAAGCCCTCACCCTACATCTTAATGTCAGCAAACCCTTCCCGTAATACTGACACTATTCATGCAAATTTGAGGCTAGTGTTATGGTGGGTTTTAGTTTTAATATCAGGAGCAGAAATAGTTTTTTTTCTTGCTACTCTGTATGATTGAACTTAGTTTGTCAGTGTTTTACATTTGACATTAGGGTGGTTTGGTCATACACAATAGACCCAGATAAAAGCAGCAATCTGAAATACATTCTTGGACCATTAATTACATATTTTATTCATTAGTTTTATCATAGGGCGGCCACGGTGGTGCAGCAGTTAGCGTTGCCGCCTCACAGCAAGAGGTTCTCAGGTTTGATCCTCGACTGGGATGCCTTTTGTGTGGAGTCTGCATGTCCTCCTGTGGTCACATGGGTTTCCTCCAGGTGCTCCAGTTTCCTCCCACATCCCAAAGACATGCTGTAGGTGGATTGGACACTCTAAATTTGCCCTAGGTGTGAGTGTGTGCATGTGTGTGCCTTCTGTGGAAGGTTGGGTATCGGGCTGGCAACTTCACACTGTAAAAGTCCACTGCCAATCATGAGCAGACAGGTGATCCACTGTGGTGACCCCCTAACCGGGAAAAGTTGAAAGAAGAAGAAGAAGAATTCATTAGTTTTATCACAAACAGACATCTGTGGTATAGGCATTCACACAAGTGAAGTGACTGTAATTGCGATCACATCTGTGTGCATGGGGTAGAGGGTATGCAGAGAGGGATTCATGGGGTTGCACTGTCATTCTGACTGTAAGAAGCTGTTACACATTTCTGGGCCATTATTTATGTTTTTGATTCACTCATTTGATCACAAGTGACCTCAGAGGTGTAGGCATTTATAGAAGTGGCTGTAATTGATGAGTGCAGGAGGTGTCTGTGGATAAAATGGACTATATGTGAGAGGGAAGTGTTGCTACGTATTTAAAGGTAACAAGTTGGCCATAATTTCTTTCACTATTTCTTGCCATTAAACATCAGCACTGTAACAATGTGTTGGCCTATGCAAGATATGTGTGTGTGATAACTGGTCATTTGCACAGTTGAGTGATAAGTAAGCATTGTTGTCTCAGAGTGGTTGTTACTCTGTTTGCACTATTGGCTGTGATTCCTTCTCCACCCTGTCTCTATGTGCAATTTATCCAAGTGGTCTGTCTTCTTACAACACCCCAAATAGATGCAGTAGGTTAGTTGTTATTCCTCTGGTTTGTCTATAGGTAAAAGAGCAGTGTGATAGAGTGTGGGTGACTGTACATGTGTGTGTGCATGTGTGTGAGTGTGTCTGTGTGTGTGTGTGTGTGTGTGTGTGTGTGTGTGTGTGTGTGTGTGTGTGTGTGTGTGTGTGTGTGTGTGTGTATGTGAAAAAATATTGTCAGTTTTATCAGGGGACGCACACAGTATTGAAAACACATGTATAACTCTTATGGCGATCAGTAATAAAAAAGAAAGAAGAGTTACATACTTATTTTTCAAAAATAAGGCATAAAATGCATTAGAGTAAATCTGCAGTCTCAAGAGTTTTTTGGTGTTCCCAGAGCTTTCGGCTGAATAAGATGATATAGACATAAGCTTAGTAGGAAGCCCTACATCCACTTCTGCCCTGGACCACACTCAGTCTGAAACTGCCCTGTTCAGAGTTGTACACACAAGGTCACCAAAACTGCATCATGGCCAAATGGGGCCCTAGGTAGGGTAATGGAGCATGACCCCCCCTGCATCCCCACCTCCCTATGTCTACACTCCCGAGCATCCTCATCCAGCAGCCATTCCAGTGTCCCATTATTTGCCTTTCTCTCCCCAGTTAACATAAAACATTGCTCAAACTTGTTAGTGTGCATACTGTTTTCTTCTCTACTTCTACAATGATTATAGATATTTAGGTTTAATTTAAAATTTTTATTTTACATTTTATAGCACAAACCCCGATAGTTCATAGGTTCATAGGTTGGTACTAGGCTATCAGCCCTAGGGCCTATACAAGCCTAGCCATAACAATTCCCTGGCTATTTCTTCCCACATTATTTACTTTCCTGGACCCCTGTCTAGCAGATCCCTGGGGTGAATTTCCTTTCTCCCATCCAGTCGTCAAGGTTCCTCTTGAAGAGGTCCAAAGAGGCACTCTGCTTGACATGTATGGGCAATCTATTCCAGAGTCTGGGGAGTCTCTGGGTCAGGAACCTATCCCTCCAGCATGTTTTGTTTATTGTGATGACAAGGTTTAGATCCCTGGAGCGTGTAGCTCTGAGGGATTGGGATTTTTTTAAGTGTCGCATGTCCAACAGCTCTGGGTTTGACATGGCCTTGTATGTTAAGCAGAGATCGCCTCTGAGTAGACGATATGCAACAGAGTATAGCTGGAGTTTTGGTCAGCGTGGGGCATCTGCTTTAGGCCTGTGATTCTTTTAGTGAGGTATTTCTGAGGCCTTTCCAGTTGTTGCAGATGTCTTGAGAGGTACATACCAAATGGGGCGTTGTATTTTATAATGGGTCTAATGAGGGATGAGTACAGTGGGACAATGACCTCCTTTTTTCTGGATGAAAAGCCCTTCGTGATGAGGTGTGCCACATAGAAGGATTTCCTGACTGTTGTGGCGATGTGGTTATCGAAGGTGGGACCACTGTCCACCTGTGTCCTTATGTCTCTTATCACACTTTCTGTGTTTAGTGTACTGCCACCTATATGGTAATTCATGGATACATGTTTTTTCCCAAAGGGGATAACAATACATTTCTTGGCATAGAGCTTGAGCCCATGGCTCTGGCACCAAGCATCTGTTTCTGTAAGGCCCTTTTGTAGAGTATCCACATCATTTGGGGATTCAATAATGGCTCCCAGTTTGCAGTCATCTGCAAACAGTCCCTTAGTGTTGACCTGTACTTCAAGTAGATGCCAAACAAGCCCAGGACTGAACCCTGAGGTACTCCACTTGTCACTTGTCTGGAGCTGGATTTGGAGTCGGCTACTTTTACAGTGTGGGTTCTATCAGTAAGCCATTTAGCAACCCATTGGGTGACATAGGGATTAATGCCCAACTTAGTAACTTTATCTATGATTCCAGATTGGGGGATGGTGTCAAAGGCCTTGGCAAGGATTTGCTAAACAAAACATTACAGTCTCATAATGAAAACAGACTTAGAATGAGCAACAGTAAACCTCTCTGACCTTGAAACTCACATTTATTAAAACTGCATTGAATCCCACATGTATAAAAAATGCATCTGGCCAGTGGTACATTAAAAGCACCTTTGGGCTGTTTTCAAACCATGAGGCCCCTACACACATTTTTAGGATCATGCATAAATGCATGCATAAATGCATGCGTTCTTTGAGTCACCTTCCTGATTGCATTAAATTAGTTTCTTTGTTTAATACAGTACCATGTGTTAGAGTGCAATTTAAATTTGTAGTTTTGAAATGTTTCCCAGTAAGCAATGAAACAGAACATATGAAACAATAATGACAAAGCTACCCATTTCAGAACATTTCAACCTTAAAAGGCCTCTCAAACCACTGTCATTATAATCTGCCAATAACAGCCAATATGCAATCTTTGTTGAAGTAAAAGTCATCTGAATAATTACACATTAAAGAGAACTGTAACTAACTTTGCATTTGAGTGCTTCATCTACAAATTCAGTGCCTGCTGCCCTTGAAAAATAAAATTGTCCATGTTACTTAAAAAAAATGTATGCTGGTGATATGCAGTTGGGAATGGCTGGCAAACAGACGAAAGGTTCACACTTAGTAAGCATCTCATCCAAAGGAGAACACACTCAAGAGTGTAGCTGATCTACCTGATATGGGAAGAGAACCCACAGCCTTCTGCACCAAAGGCAAGTATGCTACTTGTTGTATCACTAGGACTGAAAAACACAATCGTGAAATTCTGACTGACATTGATAGACTGTAATTCTCAGGGATTTACAAATACAAACAAACAACAAACTGTAGCACGCCCACTGTGACATATTCCCTGGTGAGATCTGACCACAAATCAGTCTCATTCAATGTAACTATCACACCTGACCCCTGCACCCCACCGAGCACCAACTAAACTAAAAAATTCTACCCTCTTACGGGATGGTATAAATAGCTTCACTGCACCTCCCGCCTCAGATGGAACTGGCAACTATGCCAAGTTCTACACAAATGCTTTATACAAACTCCTGAACAACTGCATTAACTTGGCTGTACCTGATTGGACCAAAATAAGCACTTCAAGGAAAAGCAAACCTGTCTGGTTGAAAACTGCCATTAACAGGCTTTACCATAAGAGGAAAAAATGCTAAGACTAAGAGGGAGCGAGCCCTAAATTCAAAATACTTCCTCCTCAGCTTAAACAAGCAAATAAGACTTCTTGTGAAGTCTTCCAATGCTAACTATGAATCCGAACTAGCTTCCTCTAGTAAGGACAACCATGAGGCGTTCTTTCGTTATATCCGTAACCTAAAAGGAAAGGCCCAGATTTGTGCAAAAGTGGTAGTTAATGATACCACATATGCCGAGCCTGTGGACATTGCTAACCTGCTAGCCAACAGGTACTGTGAAAACTTCACTCCGCTGTCCCTGCCACACCTACCCCAAAACATCCCTACCACCTGTCCTCTACCTTGTATCTCTAAAGAGCAGGTCGTGAACACCCTCTCTAAGGTCAAAATCACAGCATCCATGGGACCTGATAACATCCCAGGCTGCATCCTATATGGGCTCAAACAAGAACTAGCAAAGCCATTGGGTACCCTTTTCAGTCATAGTCTAAGCACTGGCTTCATCCCAGCTGAATGGAAAAAGGCCACCATTATCCCCTTGCACAAAGGTGGCGCTTCCACTGACCCTGGGAACTATAGATCTATTAACCTGGCTAGCCTTATATGCAAGGCCATGAAGAGAATCATCAAAGATATTAGTAATTTCCAAACACTTGACCCTACTCAATCTGGATTTGTCAAAGGGAGATCATGCCTGTTAAACCTGGAGGACTTCTTTGAGACAGTCACCAAGGCCTTTGATGAGGGGAAATTTGTGCATATGGCCTACCTAGACTTATCCAAGGTTTTAACCCTATCCCACCTCAGGAATAATTGACAAAGTCACCCATCTAGGTATCAACCCATATATCATTAGATGGGTCACTAACTGATAGAACCCATATAGTCAAAATAGAACAATGAGTACCAAGGTCACACAGAAAAAACAATCAGTAAAAACTAAAAGCACAAACTAGCCAAGCCACACATTCCACTGTGTGATTCCTTGAAACCTCTTGCATTAGAGGTAACATGGGATATATGCAAATGACCCATTAAGGACATCAGGTGTTTCAGCTATAAGGCAGTTCTGAATGTCCATACCTTTTTTTCTTTTTAAGTCTGTTATGGACACATTCAGTCCAATAAAGTCAAACCTCACTAGGTGTGGACATGCATGCTTTAACCTTCTTATGGCCTCTTCAGCACAGCATAAGTGCAATGTTTGGCAAACATTTGGAAGCACAGGTTGTTGGACCCAACTGATGTCCATAACCATTACGGTGACTGCAAAATATCCCAACTACTGTAACCAGTGTTGTTCCACAGGGATCAGTCTTGCGACCTTTACTGTTTGGAATCTATTTCTCCAAAGTGCAAGCTAAAAACTAAAGGTCTGTGGCTGAAGTTTGCTGATGACTGAAAACTGGAAGCGGTCATAGAATCTCCAAATTATGTCAACATCCTACAAGAGGGTCTTACACAAAATGCATTATCATCCTTTTCAGTAAGAGCGATGTTCCTGCTAACTATCACATCAATAACAATACCCTAAATACGCACTCAGTGGTGAAAGACCTGGGCAGACAAGTTGACAGCAACCTTATCTTTGATCATCATGTCTCCACAGTGGTTAAGAAGGGCATTCAATAGCACTCATCTCATAAGTAAGGACATTACCTCCAGAAAAAAGGAAGTTAAAACCTCCCTATACTCTTCCCTTATCAGACCAATAATTGAGTGCAATGCCCCTTTTGGTATGTACCTTTCCAAGCATGTGCAGCAATTGAAAAGACCTCAAAGGTTCCTCAAAGCAAAATTCAAGGTCTTCAGCATCTGTCTTATGAAGATAGTCTGAAATCACTGTCACTTTATTCTGTTTCATACAGACTAGTTAGAGGTGATCTCTGCCTTGCATATAAGGCAATCTTTGGCCCTGCTTTATTGGAAATGCTGCATATCCATAAGTGAAATGGTACACAGGTTATTCACTCTAATGGCCTTAATCTGGTATGTGACATTAATAGAACCTGTTGGAGGGACAGACTTGTCCCCTCAGAGGTTACCACACCTTTGGAACAGACTCCCACTTCATGTCAAGCAGAGCACTTCACTGGCCTTCTTCAAATGCAATCTGGACAATTAGAGGGGTAACTGTAAATTCACCCCAGGGTTCCACCTATGTCCCTCTTGGACAGGGGCGATATGTGCTGATTGTGGAAATAAGGATAAAACTTGGCTATGCTTGTAAGAGTCCTAGGGTCATCAGTCTAGTAATCTCCTATGATCCTATGAATAAATAAAGAAGACCTGGCAGTTTGTATGGAGGTTTAAGGCACTGACTTGCCAATTATCAAGGCTCAGGGTTTGACTCTAAGCAAAGTTACTTAACTAGCCAGACAACCTTACTGGAGCATTACACACACACTCACATACACACACACACACACATGTACAGTTTCAGCAGGCTAATTTTTGCTCTGGCAACAGTCCTGCTCCATGATCAAATTTCCAGCGCAGCAGTCCTGTTGTTTGCTGGATAAATCCACTTTGCTTGCTTAGCTATCATATTTCCCACAGTGATGGCTTTGGCTGTTAAATCATACCTAACATTTATGTTGGGATGTTAACCCAAGTGCTAAGGTTTCTGGTGCTTGTGTCTTCCGCAAGGACCTGAAGCCCTCCAGTTTCTACAGACATCTTCAGACTTTTATTTTCAGATGATTTTATTTTTTTATCAGCCATCCCAAGTCAACATGATGCCACCCCCAGTGGGCACAGGCCCTAGGCAGTTGCTTAGGTCAACTACTGCTGGATCTAGCTCTGAAGGTCATGATAGCTTTCCTTACAGATAAGTCTCACAAGGTGTGTACAGGAGGTCTCTCTAGCTTATCTAGGGACAGTGAACTGTCTAGCAGCAAGAAACTGAGATTCATTACTTAATCATTATTTTTTTCATTTTCATCACAATCAAACATTAGATGTGTAGAGAGGAGGTTAATTTATGTGGGTGTGGATAAGGAAGTATGCTGTCTATATATGTCTGACATCAGCAAGTTGAATTATATTACTATGGCATTTAGCCTTTCACTTTCATCCCATTCTGACATCAGACAGATACACAGAAGGTAGCTGTCTTTTAGGAGTAAGAGTGAGGAGGTGTGTTGTTTATATGTGTGACAACAGCTACTTGAAATATATGATTGTGGCCATATATTCTTCTACTTTCATCATAGTCTAACACCAGAGGGGTAAAAAAAGTTTATTATATTTCTTTTGGGGGGAAGCAATATTTCCAGATATGATTCATGTATCCTTTTATAATTTGTCTTCTCCATTTATTAGAAATACTATTTAGTCAGCTTTGAACATTAAGCTTTGAGGATAGCTCATTTCTTACTTGAAAGAAAAAAGCAAGACTGAATTTCTTTCCTTAATTCTGATTTTTCTTTAGGCATTAGTGGATTAAAAGGCTAGAAAAAAGCTATAAAATGCACCTGAAAGGGTACAGAACTCTAGGGTTTCTGGGAGCACAGCAGGCCACATACTCCTGACTTAAAGCATTTACTTCCTCCACAGCTACTGCAGTGTAGTTTTGAAAGGTAGAAGTATGTTGAAAGGCTAGAGGTAAAACTTGAAGTCTAATACAAAGTGCAAAAAAAAAAAGCAAGAAAGAAGTAATCTAGATTGATGGTTCAGGGGAAGCCAGACTGGCGGAAATCCAAGGGACACTGAGGAGTAAGTAGGGACCAGTGTACAGCGAGGGCATCATGAAATTTCTTGTCTAGGGCTTAATTTTCCTTAAGACCAGGCCTGTGGACCACAGTCAGATATCTGAGGTGCATATATTGAATAAAATAGCTAGAATTAATGCATACTGAGGCATGCTATAAGTAAAAATGAGTGACCCCAGCCACCTGATCAGAGGTAAATTCTCCTTGACCTGCCATAATGTAGCTCTGGTTCATTTCAGTTAACCCCCACCCATTTATTTGCTTCCTGTAGCTCCCCCTCTTTCTTTAACATCACCCTCTGTCACTGTGATGGGTATACAGCAGTCATCTTAAAACATTATAAACAAATTGTCACATTAGTAGCTTATCAGGGAGCATACAGTGATAGTTGTACAATCATAACCTTGAATAGTAGTAGCCAATGCACTGTGACCATTTGACTTCTAGTGAACACTAATGGGAAATACAGATTTATTTATTAATTGCTTGCCGTTATTAACAGGGAAACTCCAACCGGGTGCAACCCATTTTCAGTGAGGCCTAGGGAGTAAACCTCAATTACATAAATTTGTAATTTACAGTCTCATTTTTAAGAACAATATTGTTTTCAGCACAATTATACTGAGTAAATAATATTTACATCCATGAGTTAGAATAAAATACAGGGTTGATAAACTGAGTTTCATACAGATTAATAAAGGCCAGGTTAATACAGTATATTTGATTTGGAAAGAAATTACCTGTAACAAATTTTATACAAGCAACTAGGATCTTTACATTTTGATAAGACATTGATTGATGGATGATAGTATGATTTAAGTGAGAGAAAAATATACATTTGAGCAATGAGCATGAGAGTTATTGAAAGGGCCATAGAAGTTTCATAGAGCAAATAAGGTGAGGAAGATTGTCAAAACGTGTTTGAGATAGAGTGCCAGTAAGGTGAAGGAGACAGAAAGGGGATTTGAGTTGGTGATTCGAGGGGCAAATGTAAATATTAATGTCACATTCAGTTATAGAAAGAGATTAGGGAGATGGTATTTAAGGCACAGATTAGTAAATGTCAGTGATGTTGTAAAAAGTGAGGATGTTATCTTGGAGAAGGAAGTGTAAGGATACGAGAAGATTAATGAAGAGTGTGAGATCATGAGGGAAATTGTCAGCCTGGAGATGAGCATGAGCAGATCCAGGATTGATTTAGGTAATGTTTGAGCTCTGTTTTTAAACACGGTAGCTTGTCTATCATTCTTAATTTGGTGGGGATAGCATTCCACAGTTTGGACACAGAGCAGGAGTGTAGCATGTCTACTGATGACTTATTAGATTTAATAGAACTGGAGATCTCTTGCGGGAATGTAAGCCAGCAGTGTATTTTTGAATGCTGAACATTTTTTTGGGACATGTATTAATTTATGCATAGTAAGTACCTGAGTGTATGTGAGGGGGTTGTTTATCTCTAGCCAATGTAGTTGTATTGTGGTGGGGAGTAACAGGAGGCTATTTTGGTCCTTCATGTAGCATTTATGTTAGTACGGAAAGGACAAGCATAAAGAGGAAATGGTAGCTAATAGGCTGAGGCTAGAGCTTTTCTTGTTGTGTTACTTAGGTAATATTCGACTCTGGAGAGGGAACCTAGGTTTTGGCATTTTTTTTAAGTTTGAAGTATATGTAGACTGAATCTGAGGTTGTTGTCTATTTGAATACCTAGTAGTTTAGCATGGGTCACTAGTTCAATTCTAGTGTTGTTGGCAGCTGTGACCCCAGCTGTCTGATCAGAGGTAAACTCTCTTTGACCTGCTATAATGTAGCTCTGGACACATTTCAGTTAACACTCACCCATTAATATTTGGTTGAGATATTCCTTTGGTTTAAAAAACATTAACTTTGTTTTGTTATGGTTGAAAGCAGTTTTGAAGTACTTAACCATGTCTCAGCAGATGAAAAGGAAGTCTGAGTGATTGTTTGGAGTTAAAGGTAATGTTGAGGCTATACCTTTTAACGCTGAATTGTCTGCACATTGTGCAACTCTTCCCTTACCCATGGAATCAAGGAGTTTGTTATGATGATATTAAACAGCAGAGGCCCTGGTATGGAGCCTTGTGGAATTCCTATTGTGACTGAGACAGAGGATGAGAATTCCTTAACTGCTTGTTGTCTTCCTGTCAAACAACTAAAGAACCATGCAAGGATAGACTGCAAGAAACCTAAAGATGTGAGTTCATAAACTAGCTGCTGGTGAGATACCATGTCAAAGTTTTAGATAAATCTAGGAACATGGTCGGACTAATTTGTTATTTTTTTCTGCTTTATATTATCAGTATGGCATTGGTGGCTGTGTTGCGGTGGGTATAAATTTGTGTTGGGTTACAGAAAAGAGGTTATTTGTGTTTAGGTGTTATATGAGTTGAGAGTGAATACACTTTTCTAGTATTTTTAATAGTGGAAGGCGATAGCAATAGGCCTGTTGTTATTAAAGTTTGTGTATGTATTGCTTTATGCAGTGGTATGATGAATGATTTCTTCCAGATTGTTGGGACATAATATTCAGATATAGATGCATTTTATTAGTATGGAGACAGGGTAAGCTATAGCATCAGCAGCCATTTTTTAGTAGTCAGAGGGAAGCTGGTCAGCAAGGGTGGTTGACTTTAAATTAGATAGAAGCTCTCTGATAGTGGAAGTAGGAACTGGACTAAAGCAAAGTTGTTGTGAGTAGCCCAAACAGGGTGAGGGTATTGAGGGGTTTGCTGAGGGATTTACGTTAGTTTTGTGTGAAATAAGGATTGAACTCTGTGGGGCTTGAGTTAGTGCTGTTATTGGTTGTTGAGTTTGGGGTGACACTTTTGCCTGGGTGTAGTCATTTTTTATGGATATCCCGAAAACATTGGGATTATTTTAGTGCTTATTTTGGAATGAGTTGTATATTTTTTCTCTTTTTTGATGTGATATTTTGCAGTATTTCTTAGATGTCTAAAACATTGGTATGTGTACTGTGTTAATTTTTGTGCAAATTTTTCCAGCCTTTATCATGCTGTAACATAAGTTTTTGGTTACCCCTTGTTAACCATAGGCTGGGTTAGCATTAACTCCTTTAGTACATACTGGTGCAAGATTACTGAGGAATTTTAGGAATATATTATTGAAAGGTGCTATGGCAGTGTTGAAGGACAGGCACTTGAGTACATTCCACTTATATTATGCCAATATTTGGATGAAGCTCTCTTTGTTAAAGTATTGCAGATTTGGTTGTAAGTAATTTGTCTTCATATATTGTAACATCTTGCTGTATAAGATAGAAGGTGGCCACTTATGCCATCTGGTAGACTGCAACATGTGTGTATTATGTTACTATTATTAGTAAGTGTCAAGTCCAAGTTAGATTGTCTGTTTTCATGTTTGTGGACTCTTGTAGTAGATGTGATTAGCTGAATAAAGCTACAATGGTTCATGGAATCTGCTGGGATGTTATTTAGGAGTCCTAGCATTATTGTTTTATGATAGATATGATAAGATATCTAGCACAGAATGTTATTTGCAGTGGTGTTGTTATTTCCAGGTGGAATATAAATGGCTGATAATCAGATGTTTTTTTCTATTGTTTATTTTGAGGTGTGGTATAACAGCAGTTGTGCATTACTTGGTATTTATTGTGAATAAGGGATGACATTTAGTGAGTTTTTGAAAATAATGGCAAAGCCACCAAACCATTTATGTTCCTATCCTGTCTGATTGTGTTATAGGCAAGAGGTATGATTTTATTGCCAGCTTTTTTTTTTTTTTTTATTAATTTTTTCAAACAAATAATAAACTTTTAAGCTATTTCTTTTTGATGGTGATTATGCAGAATTATCATAATGGTGATTGTGCAGTATTATCATAATGGCAATTGTGTAGTATTATCGTAATGGTGCTTGTGCAGTATTATCATAATGATGATTATGCAGCATTATCATAATGGCTATTGTGCGGTGTTATCATAATGGCGATTGTGCAGTATTATCATAATGGCGATTGTGTAGTATTATCATAACTCTGAATGCATATCCTTTTCATTTAATGTAAGCATTTATTTGCAAAGTTGATAAGTGAACAGGTCGATTCATGCCCAGTCTACAAGACCAAGCATACCCAGAAGAGATCTGGTATCACATAAGCTGGTTACTGTTAAATAACATTAACTTCCTGCTGAGGATTTACATGGCCGGCATTTCTGTGTTTTAGGTTTTATCCTTCACCTATGATTTACTAAGTTTTTTACTTAGGGATACAAAACAGCATCAAATGCAGCTGCCTTAAAGGCTCAGAATACAGACATCTGCATACTTCCACCTTTAGAATTAAAATGATGTGTTGTGAAAATGATCAAGTTTTCTGTTTCACAGGGTAAGTTTCAAGCAAAACATATTTGAGTGATACTTCCTAGCTAGTGTAGTGTGTCATTTCCAGGATGTGCACTGGCCTCATCTCACTTCTAGGCAATTAAATCAGGCATATTCATATATACTCAGATATGTGTATTTATTAAATAAGCAGTCAGTCATTCATCTGTTGACAGAGTGAGCATATTTTGTTAGATGATGGCGAAAAAGCTAATAAAATAATTAAGCAGACCTGACTTCTTGTCAAACAGAAGACAACAGCTGTCAGAGGTGCCTTCATCCATTTCTGATGGCTTGTCACTCTTGCCTTACTGAATGCTGATATGATAAAAAAAATAATAGTTTCTGCTGTCTGAAAATAAAATCCTGGCATAATGCTTTGTAACTTCTCTCTAAAGAATAAATGCTGCTGCTTCTGATTCTATCTTCAGGGTGTTCATGATCAGAAGGATGCACTTTTAAAATGTATTTATTCTGCATTATATGCAGTTTATAAATATTAACGTAGTTTGCAGCTGTTCATGAACACATCCATTTCTGTATAAAAGCTCAGGACATAGCCGGAAAAGTTCTGAAAGATGATCTTGTCCTTATAAAGTAAGTAAAGTTTTTGACAACTTGCTACTGCTGTTGAAATTAAGGTGTTATTTTGCCAAACCAGACATATCAAGCCTAGAAAAACCTTTGTTTCCATCTGTATAAGTATGAAGAGTCATGGATTGCCAGAACTGTTGCACTGATATTTTACTTGTAGTTTTCCATGCAGACAAGTTGTAGTAGCATGCCAAATGTCTATGGGAGCCTGTTTGGATTTTTGTTCATCTTTAAAGCATTATATTATTAGCTATAGTTTTATTGGAAATAAAAATGTTACTAATTACTTTATGTGTATTACAGTATGAAAGAATGAAGTAGGAAATTTGCACTTGTTTCTGTCCTGTAACTCATCTAGTGCAGATACAGATTCTTAGTTTTAGCACTTAAATTTGCTTGTTCATGCACAGCACTTGTTCAGAACTTGTAAGCACTAAATAAGCTACTAATTACTATAGCACTCTATCTTCCTCATTACCTAGAGGAAAACAGTTTTTGTACTTACTTTTCTCACTTGCTTAGAGAAAAACAGCTCTTGTACTCACTTTCCTAACTTATCTAGAGGAAAATCCCTGCAACTCTCTTTTTGCGCGGTCTTGCACACAGAGCAGTGTCGGGCAGCGCCGGTTAGCTGGGGTATACTATTCCCGGCCCCACAAAGTCTGCGCTGTGAATTTTTCCTTAGAACTAGGCAAACCTCATCTCAAGTGCTTCAGATCAGCTGCTCTTATTGCAGCACTTGCAAAACAGAAATCAGTACTTGTCCTAATCTCCTATTCAGCACTATTATTCTCCAAATTTCCTAGACAGCACTATTATAATATAGCATAAGCCCCACGATCGTCCGCAGGACTTAAGTTCAATTTACTCTTCAAAGCATGTTCAGAGGTCAGCTTCAGGTGTACTCTCCAGTTCATCTGGTGGAATTGGGCACCCTGAGGCAATGTCACAACTGCCTCATGTATACAGACAACCCTCTCCTCTTACCTCTAGACACAAACACTGGTGAGAGATGCAAATACACAGCCAGACTGGAGGCTAAGCGCTCTCAACCCATGACTGTAACAGACAGTCAAGAGGATAAGGGACACACTTGCATCACACCACCTGTCACACATGAATCTACAAAACAAGCACCGGCAAAACATACACATAAATACACAAAAACATATTCGGAGGCACTAGGTACCAATCTGAAAAAGAAACAGTGCCCTCCAAAGCAGACAAGCAAGCAACCTGCACCCCCAAACACAAGTCAGAAAACACATAATTCACCTCAACAGTGTGCCTCACAACAGCCCTTAAGGCAAAACACCATGCCTAACATGCTAGTAATAGGAGACTCTATAGTAAGGCACATGGATGTTCCACTCACCAGGCTGCACAAGGAGAAGGTTACTGTCAGCTGCCTGCCGGGTGCTCAGATCCACCACATAACACAGGCACTTAGGTCACTCCAGAACAAATACAAGTATGACACTGGCATTGTACAAGTTGGTGTAAATGATCTAAGACGTTCCTCCCTGGACTACATGAAAAGAGACATTGAGGAGCTCTCTGATCATGTAGCCCAAGCTGGTATGACCCTGACCTTGAGTAGCATACTACCTTCACCTAGAATGATATCACAATACAAAGACAAAATGATCAGTTTCAACAATTGGCTAAGCTTCTGGTGTCATTCTAAGGGGATCCAGTGTCTGTCTGCCTGGGATGACATGATAGACAAGCCTCGCTGTTTTGCCAGAGATGGGTTGCACCTGTCACCCCTACTTTTTCGAATACTGGCCAAGGCTCTTGCCGTCCCCATAGTGCCTTTTTTAGGCAAGGCTCAAAGGACAAACCAACCACCGTAACCAGCAAAGGTAACCAAAAACTAAGGGTAATGCTACTCAACGCCAGAAGTCTCAACCTCAAAATGCACACACTCGAGGCTCTCCTCAGCATGGAGAAAATCGATGTTTGTGCAGTGACGGAAACCTGGTTCAAGGCTCAAGAGAGCACCCCAGCACTGCCAGGTTAAAATTCATATCATACCTTCCAGCTTCAGTTACTGGATCACAGTACAAAGGGCGGAGGTGTATCCATATTCATCAAGGATACCCATATCTCCAGGTTAGTAGCGCAGCATGATGCCCCAGAGATCATCCATGCACAACTATCAGCAGGCAAAACCACATTTTAAGTCATAGCCGGTTATAGATCACCCACCATATCCCAAGATGCTCACTCTGCATTCCTTGAGACATTGGAAGATATAAAAGTCCTACCCAACACCATAATCTTGGGTGATTTCAACTACCCTGGTATAGACTGGGCAAACTACCAATGTTCCAACTCCTGTGCTCAGCGATTCATAGAATTTATAAATTCAAATGCCCTTGAGCAACTAGTATGTTTCCCCACTAGAGGGGACAACATATTGGATTTAATCATCACAAATATGTGCGCCCATTGTACCACACCCGTTATCACTCCCTCCTTGGTCAGATCCAGCCACAAACTGATAACCCTGGGCATCCTCACCCTTCCACCTCCCCCAGTCAAAGAAACCATAGTCAAAAACCTTTCCAAAGCAAACTTCAAACTACTTGCATCCGAAGTGGAAAGCTTCACTATTCCCTTGCAGAAGGATAATGATATCCAGGATGCGGAATCCTACACCAAGGCACTCTATATGCATCTTCAGGATTGCATGGACCATGCTATCCCAAATAAAACCAAGACTCCTTCCTCAAGCAAGAAGAAACCAGTCTGGTGGACCCCGGCCATAAGCAAACTTTACAATAAAAGGAGGAGACTTATACAAAAAAAGGCGAAATCTCAAGTAGAAAAATCATCCCTGATCAGCATTAGTAAGAAATTGAGGGCCCTCATCAAGTCAACTAAAGCTAATTTTGAAAAGAAAGTTGCCAAGGATGCCAAGGATAACCATAAGGCCTTCAATGGCTATGTCAAAAACCTAAATGGCAATGCTCAGGTCTGTTCTGAGCTAGTACAAAATGGAACAAAATACACTGACCCTTCTGACATTGCCAACATCTTGGCTGACAGGTTCAGTGCAAATTCCCCCCTCACCACCTACAGGGCCTATTACCATTCCAGGGGATTGTGTAAGTCCAATTATTACTGATACATTGGTTAACAAGGCTCTATCTAAAGCTAAAAATACTGCCTCCATGGGACCAGATAGTGTCCCAGGCTGTGTCATACGTGAGCTCCAAAAGGAATTAACCCTGCATCTTAATACCCTGTTCAGTCTCAGCCTCTCCACAGGATATGTGCCCATAGAATGACGCACGGCAACGGTGGTCCCGCTACACAAGGGTGGGGTCAGAACTGACCCTGGGAACTACTGACCAATAAGCCTGACCAGTTTGATCTGTAAGGCTATGGAGTGAATCATTATGGAACTCATAAATGGAGAGATTGGGAACCTCCAGTCGCTGGACCCCACACAATTCGGCTTTGTCAAGGGCAGATCATGCCTCCTGAACCTGGTGGATTTCTTTGAGACAGTTACTCAGGCTATAGATAAGGGAAAGGAGGTACACACGGCTTACCTTGACCTTGCTAAAGCATTTGACACCATTCCCCATTCAGGTATTATTGATAAGCTCACCAGCCTGGGCATAAACCCTTACGTCACAAGATGGATCGCAAACTGGCTCTTAGACAGATCCCATAAAGTAAGAGTAGCGGGATCTATGTCCGAATCCAGACCAGTAATGAGTGGTGTGCCTCAGGGCTCTGTCCTGGGGCCCCTCCTGTTTGGCATATACTTCTCAGAAGTACAGGCAAGCATGGAAGGGCTGTGGCTGACTACATTTGCGGACGACTGCAAACTGGGTGCTATAACAGAGTCTCCGGCCGACATGGAGATCTTCCAGAAGGGCCTAAATGAGATTGATGCATGGTGTCAAAGCCATGGTCTCAAGCTAAATGCAAAAAAATGTGTAGTAATCCCCTTTGGAAAAAACAGAGTACCGGCAAACTACAACATAGGAGGTAATCCCCTGAAATCTGAAGAAGAAATAAGGGATCTAGGGACCCAAGTAGATAGTCAGCTTTCCTTTGATAACCATGTTGCCAAAGTGGTTAGAAAATCCTTCTATGTGACCCATCTGATCACGAAAGGGTTTGCATCAAGATCTAAGGATGTAATGGTGCCCCTCTACTCTTCCCTCATCAGACCCATTATTGAGTACAATGCACCAATTGGAATGTACCTGGCTAGGCATCTCCAGCAGCTGGAGAGACCACAGAGGTACCTAACCAAGAGGATTACTGGCCTCAAACCATTGCCCTATGCAGCACGATTGAAAACGCTAAGACTGTTCTCTGTTGCATACCGCTTTCTCAGAGGCGATCTCTGCCTAACGTACAGAGCCATGTCCAACCCAGAATTGTTGAACATGCTCCATCTTAGCAAAACCAAATCTACTCGAGCTACACGCTCTAGGGATATAAACCTCAACACAACAATGAATAGAACATGCTGGAGGGATAGATTCCTTCAGAGACTTCCCTTACTATGGAACAGGGTCCCGATCTACATAAGACAGAGCCCCTCACTATCACTCTTCAAGAGGAACCTTGATGAGTGGATGGATAAGAGAAAGTTCACACCGGGGATCACACCAACAGCACTACTAGATAGGGGCCAAGGGTACTAGCTGCTAGTACAAGGGTCTAGGGAACTACTAAAGGGGCGGTGAATACCACACAACGTGGCTGGGCTAATGTATGCCTTCGGCCAGATAGCCCAGTACCAACCTATGAACCTATAAATAATACTAGGTTTTCCTTACTGACAGAACCAGTATGATATGAGTTTATGGTAAGTTTTATAGACTAGCCACATTATCATTGTGGCAGCCCTATGTGGTTAACAGTATGCACCATGTTTATTTCACAAAGTGAATAAAATTGGGAGGAGTTGTAAATAATAATTTAGGCAGTAAATGATATAAAGTCCACACTGTGGAAGTACAATAAGTGATGGTAATGTTACAAGGAGACGTTGTCCAAAGTAAATACAAATTGTAGAAGGAATGACTAAACATGACATAATCTAAGTAATGATATTTAACTCTAAGAACCGAACAATATATACACACTTCTACTTCTGTTTATCTTTTTTTGTGTGTGTACTGCTGTTGATTCCAGGCTCTTTTATTGGCAACTCCTCCTTATTCATCTGCCCTCACAATTCCCCAACACAACACATGAGTGCCACCCAGTGTCACCCACGATGGGAAGGTGTCCCCTTTATTTAACATGCAGCCTGATCTCCATATGTTGGGTCGGTGGTGGGAAGAAGCCACCACACACTGTGAGTTGGTCAGGGCCACATGAGGAGCGATCATATTACAGCTAGTAGAGATTTTACTGTAAGGCCCTACTTCCTCAATGGGGGGAATTTCCCACCTAGTGCATCAATCTATATGAAGACACTAACTTTGCACTTGCCCATTTGCTACAGCACCAACTAATAGTCATGGCCACAATATCACTACTGGGGCTCAATATACAGCCATGTCCCAAGCACAGCTTCCCAGTGGTAAAGGAAAACAAGCCTAACATTTTATCTCACTTCCTTATAGCTATCTCCTCCAAACACCCAAAATGCTAATCAAATTCATGTTGCCTTGTTCTTGGTTAAGTCTTTATTGCTCTATGCCAGCAGAGCTATATAGTGCACCTTAAGTTAAGTAAAATTTGGTTGTCTACTTTTCTAGTTCTATTAGCAATGATATTCCTTGAAAACGTATTTGCACTTATCAGTGAAAATATGTCAGCAATAATATATTTAAGAACTGTAACTACTAACTAAACTAGAACAACATTGTTTCTAATAAAAGTTCACAGATAGATCAAGTAACAGTACAGTATACTTATTTTGCCAGCTAACAGCAAAGTATGCTATTTGCTTCTGATGACTTTATGTAGTTTGAGTGGTAAAAACATTTTCATAAAGATAAATGCATATAACTATTGTGCACCCATAGAACGTTAAGGAGGGGTAAGTGGCTGGTTGGATTTTGAATGACACCTGAGAATGAGACAAGGAGAAGGATGAACACAGGATAGCAGCAGATTTCTTCAGCTCCACCAATTTCACTGCACTGATAGGAATTAATAACTTAAAAAGTTAATTTATGAAGTAATTTTCTTTCTAAATATGTTTGTGTTATATATTTCTTGAACTATATCTAAAAAAGAAAGGAAATTTTAACAATATTCCTGTCAGAAATCACTTTGGAAATTTTCCTGTCAGTTTCTCTGTCTGAAATGAGTTCCAGTAAGACAAATTCTCAAGACTCCAGCATCAAGAAAGAACTTCAGTCTCTGATAACTACAATCCAGCAACTTACTGCCAAGATGGATAAACTGGATACTAAAATTGATATCTTCATAGAAAAAACTACAAAACAAATAGACTTGTTACATATAGACTTGCAACAACAGAAGATCCAGATGACAAGCATAGAAGAGACTGTAAATGACATGGAAAATAGAATCCAAGAAGAGGAAATCAACATTGAGTTTTTGCTGAAACAAAATACACATCTACAAACAAAGCTTGATGACCTGGAAAATAGATCTAGGCGCAATAACATTAGGATTTTTGGACTGCCAGAAAATATTGAAGGTAACAATATTACTTCTTTTTTAACAACATGGCTCCCTAAAACTTTAGACTTACCAGAAGCATTCTCTTTTGGTATCGAAGAGCCCTTAGATCTATAGCTAATACTAACTCTAACAAAAAGAATCCTAGATCAGTTATAGTTAGATTTCTATCATCTTCTGATAAAGAAATGGTTCTTAAATCTGCTTGGGCTAAAGCTCCTGTTAAAATTAATGAGACAACTGTGCGTTTTGATAATGACTATTCTCCCTTGGTAATTACTAAAAGAAACGTCTTTCTGCCATTAATAAAGAAGCTTAAAAAAGCACAGTTTAAAACCTACCTTCTGTTTCCTGCCAATCTAAAAATCTTCCTTCCTGATGGTCCTAAAATCTTTGATGACTTAGACTCTGCATTGCTGTTTATCAAAAAAAATAAGATTCTGGATAAAATAGAGGAAATGGAATGGGCTAGTCCTTCATTAAAGAGGTTGGCAACTGAAACTTTGTGGAAGACTTCAGAGAAGAAGAAGAGACTAAAAAACAAATGACATGTTCTTTTTTTTTCTCTCACTTTAATTTTCTTCATTATTAATCTTTTTAAATATAGTTTCTGCATTTTCAGAAAGCCACAAATATTCTGAAAAAGATTTAATCAAAATTATTTCTGTGTACAAAGAGCTGTTTTGTTTCATAAGCAATCAAAATATCTGAGGAACTAATAACAAGCTATCATTCAATAAGTTTCTCTTTCTGACAAAGAGAATTAAGGTCAGTAACTTGATACATTTTTTTTTCTTCTTCTTTCTTCTCTCTTCTCTTCTTTTTTTTTATTTTAAACAATAACATTCTATTTAGATTATGCAGTGGGTAAGGGGTGGGGGAGGGCAGAGAGAGAAATGTGATGAGAATATGATAAATGGAATGATAATTTATTTATTCCTTGTAAAAAGTTTATATGCTGTTTAAATGCTATTGCTAATGATACTTTCTTGATTATATTGCTTATGCTTATTCATAAATAATATGTCATGCTTTAATCAATAATAATTAGAACTAAATAATAGTAAATAGTATGTTTCATTTCCATCTTTATTAATATAAACAGCAAGTAATATTCCACTGTAAATACTTTTTATAGCTTCCTTTTACATTTTTTTATCTATGCTTTGCTCTCTCTTATTTCCTACTTTCTTTTTTCTTTTCTCTGTTCTTTCTCTTTATTCTCTTTCATATTAATATATTGACATTCTTTTGATCATACAGGTACAGTAAATAATAAGATTTGTATAAAAATTGAATTAGGGCAAAAATAATCTGTTCTATCACATATTAATAACTTTGGGCTTAGTTTCACTTTCATAGAGGCTGTAATAACTTGTAAAATGCTTCGCGAAGGTTTTGCTATGTTTAGCTTCACTTATACTGCTAAATGAATGTCAGTCACTTGTTTTTAACAAAATTCCCACCAAAATCTTAAGGGAGACAATTTGGGATGTGGGTTACCTCGTGAACAGTGTCCTCGAGTTGTTTTAAAAGCTTCAACACTCAGAACTCACGCAGAGAAGCTGAAAGCAGTCAATTTGAACTTTGACCCCAGAATTCACGCTGACACATCGCAGATTCATGAAGAACACTCAACCAGGAAGTAGAACTGCTGCAAATGCGACTCTGTGATGGAATATGAACTCTTTATCATTTAAATGTGAGTTATTTTATATAATTACTTAGTTATTTATGTTATAATTTAAAATATGTAAGTTATAATGATTTTGAATGATGAAGTTTCTCATAGTAAGCAAATGTAATTTTTTAGAAGGCATAGAAAGTGAAACTTTTATACAAGTGTTTTTGAAAGTTCACTTGACTGCAGCTTATTAATGATGTAAAAAACCTATGATTTAAACTTATACACTGCTATGATTCATTTGATTTATATGATTGACAAGCATAAATAACTTTATGACTCTATTCTGGAAGAAGTTGTCATCTGACATATTTTAAAGCAGCAGCTTAGATATACAAAACACTGATGGCTTTCTTCACTATAAAGCAAGTGTTTTTGAGAACTTGCTTAACTATGCAGTATGATTTATAGCAATACCTATAAATATAATATTTTATTCTACTGACAATAATGAGTATAAGAAAAAAAGCTCTGATACAAGTAATTTAAAGTCTTTTGGAAGCTGTTAACTGCATTTACATGACAGAATATAGATACATCTTAATATATGTAATGTATGAATCATATTAGCCAAAGTTATTGATTTAATTGAACATTAGAACTTATTTTTATAAACTTTGAATAAATGAATGTGTAGATATGCCCTTCCTTTTTTTTTTTTTCTTCTCTCTTTCACTCTCACTTCCTCTCTCACGTCTTTTATTTCTCTCTCTCTTCTTGGTTCCTAATATCAAGTTTATTTGAATGCTATTTGAATATAAATGTATTATATTAAATAGATGTATATAGTAGTATGAATAATTAAAAAAAAATGGTTTCTCTTAGTATATATGATGCTGTTTTATCAAATGTGTAGTTTTGTCTTACCAGATAATCTAATTGAAAGTTATTAATTTAAGTTAAATATAACAAGTATTAAATTGATAAGGTGGTAGCTGAGGTACTGCTGCTTAGGATAGGGGGTTAACTTGAGTAGTATGTACTACTCTAAGTTGGAGTTTTTAACTCCAGGCTGGGTGCAAGGTTTAATCCTTACATTATTTTTTCTTGTTCACTGTTGTATGTATATAGTTCTGACATCCACAATACACTTTGTAAGCTCATTGTCACTACAAACAAAAGTAAATCGTATATAAAATCCCATAAGAGACTCAATAAATACAGCTATATCTAAAGGTACACCTAAAGGAGGAGGTATAATATTACTTATTTTGTTAATTGTTATTTTAATCATAAGTTTTCTATGTTTTAAAATTGCCAAATGACTTCTCTAAAAGGAATTTCTTTAAACATTAATGGACTGAATAATCCGTGTAAAAGGGCAAGCCTAATAAGATACATTAATTTACATAAGGCCAACGTAGTCTTCCTACAAGAAACACATCTCTTGAAAAAAGATATTGATAAACTAGCCACAAACAAATATACAGTATTGGTTAGTTCAGAGCACACTCAGAAAAAAAGAGGAGTAGCTATTTTATGGAATAAAAGTATGCCCATTCCTAAAACTATTAAGTCTTATCAAGATGATAAAGGAATGTTTTGTATGGTTACAATACAAATTAATGGGAAGACTTATACATTAATCAATATATATTGGATACCTGGAATTGGTATTAATACAGTGAAATACCATCTTGATAAGATCATATCATTCTCTATAGGAGATATTATTTTAGCTGGTGACTTTAATTGTATATTACATGAAAATGACACTACCACTATAGGAAAAAGGAAAATTACATCTAATGCAAAACATTTAAGGGATTTTGTTAATTCTTATCATTTAAATGATATTAATAATCAGATAGATTCAAAATCATTACCATATACATTTTTTCTAACAGGTACAAAACTTATTCAAAAATAGATAGAGTCTTTATTTCTAACCAGATGGTAACATAATTAATTAACTCTAAAATCATTTAATGTCCTATATCTGATCATAATTCAATTGTTTTTGAGTTCATGATAAAAAAATACTCACAATGTTCAGATCAAAAGGATACCAGCATACTTAACTCAATTAAAAGACTATAAAGAATATATACTTTCAGAAGTACAACATTTTCTAGATATAAATAATACTCCTGAAGTTTCCATTGTTTATGTATGGGATGCTTTAAAATCATATTTATATGGACAAAGTATCAGATGGTATAATAATAAAAGGAAATCTTGGGATAAGGAATTGTTAGATATTCAAAGTAAACTAGATTCTTATAAACATAATAATAAAGAAAATATTATAGATAAGAAAGTCATTGAAGAAATAAACAAACTAAATGAGAAATACAAAGAAATTTTAACTCATAAAGTTAAAATAACTTTAGAGAAATACAAGTTTTGTCTTACTCAATAAGCCCCAAATACTTACATAGACTTAAAAACAAAACAAAAGATTAAATAAGCAAAATCATATCAAAGAAATCTTTTCTCTAAGGAAAAGAAGAATGTTTCTAGTCTACCAGAAATACTAGATGAATTTAGAAATCACTTTCACAAAATTAATCATAATAACATTAACATGGAATCTAAAGATAAAATAAAGGAATTTATAACCACAAACATGAATAAAAACTTAATAAACAACAGATTAAACTATTGGATAAAAGTATTTCATATACAGAGGTTGTTACACAAATAAACAAGCTTAAATCAAACAAAGCACCAGGTAATGATGGTATTATACCAGAGATATATAAAATCCTTCCTAAAAGTACATACTCATTAATACATAAGGTTTTTATTTTGGCCCAAAATGAATTAATAACCCCCCCATCTTGGCAATATACATTTATTTCGCCAATCTTAAAACCTAATAAAGATCCAACTAGATGTACTTCATATCGACCCATCTCATTACTTAATGTTGATTATAAAATGTTTATGAGTATTTTTGCTGAAAGATTGAAGACAATCATCCCTGGCATTATAGATATAGATCAGACAGGCTTCATTGTAAATAGAAATACTTTTGATAACATAAGGAGAACTCTAACATTAATTGATTTTGCAAATAGGAAAAAGAAAGATTTAACTCTTATTAGTCTTGATATAAGCTCAGCGTTTGATTCAGTAAGTTGGGACTACCTGTTTACCTTACTGAAGTGCACAAACTTCTCAGAAGCATTTGTAAATCTAATTGAGCATTTATAAAGAGGAACATTGGCTTATATTAAGATAGGAACATATGTCTCACAAAAAATACCAATTTTTAAAGGTACAAAACAAGGGTGTCCACTCTCTCCACTATTATTCACTTTAATAATGGAGCCTTGGGCTAATTTGATCAGAAACAGTACGGACATAGAGGGATTTGAAATAGATGAAAATACATCTAAAATTCAACTCTTTGCAGATGATGTTCTAATTACATCAGCAGGATCTAATTCTTCTATGCAGTCTCTGTTTGATAAAATGATACATTTTAAAAGTATTTCTGGTTTAATATTCAATGAAGAAAAAACTAAAATACTACCTATATATGCACGAAAAAATGTTCTCATTAATGATTTTACTAAATATGTACCCAATTCAGGTCAGATAACTTATTTAGGTATAATATTATCTAAAGATATTAAATCTATTATGCATAATAATTATAATGCCTGTCTTCTTAATATACAAAATCTCTTTAATACCTGGAATAATATGTTTTTTACTATGGAAGAGAGACTTACAATTATTAAAATGATAATTTTCCCAAGATATTATACTTAATACAATCAATAATACTTCCACCTACAAAAATAATTATCAAGAAATTGAATACACTAATGTTAAATTTCCTATGGGCACCTAATAGACCTAGGATTGCTTTAAAGAAACATACTAATAGTTGGTCTCAAGGGGGTATTTCTTTTCCAGACTTCAATTTATATACTATCTCTTCTATTATAAAAGTTATTACTTTATTAATAGATCAGTCATATGTTGCAAAATGGAAATATTACTGGGAGATAATTAGTATTCACTTCATGAAAATCTCTTTAACACATAAACATATGATTGTAAATAACTCCATGTTATGGTTACTAAAAGAATTTTGTATCTCATCTATTACACCTAAACATATAGTTAGTTACCCATTAAACATTATTATTAGCTATCGTAACTTTATATTCATGCATCCTAGATATAAAGAATGGAATTTTATTATATTCCCTATAATGTATACTCGGGGTATGCTTTTGTCATCCACTTCTGAAGGAACTCATTTAACTACAGATAATGATCTAAAGTACTGGTATCAGTTGATATCTGATAATAAAGTTAAAAATCTAGATTTCTTAAAACAAGAATTTGATCTAAGAGAAACTTGCTGGTTAGAGGTTCAGACCTTTAGGCAATATCTCATTGATAAAATAGATCTAATGTCTATAACAGTTAAAGAATCTGTCCCAACACTGATTGATTACTTGATATCAAATTTACAACATAAAGTTTCTGATAAAGGTAAACTTTCATACATACATACATAAAATTATCAGACAAGAAACTTTTTACAGTGTAGATACCTACTGGAATTATTTCATTTCCATTAATGGTGATCCACCAAATCAACAAGATAAACAATATATATTGGAATCTGCCTATAAAACTACGTCTTCCATTGTCTGGAGACTTTTTACATGGAAATTTTTACATAGATCCTTTTATACACCTTTGATGATGAATAAAATAAATAATAAAGATAATCTATGTAAAAGATGTAATATAGAAATTAATGCAGACTGGGCTCATATGTTTTATGACTGTATAAAATTGAAAGAATATTGAAAGTCAATTAATGAATTTTTGCAGGCTCTTTTTACAGATAATTTTATTATTTCTAAATCTCTTATATTATTCAACACACCTGTACCTCAAAGTGTTAAAAAGGTTAAGCTTCCCTTGTTATGGTCTATCCTAGCAGTGGATAGAAAAATAATAACCAGAAATTGGATTTCAGATACACCTCCTTCATTCAATGAATTTAAAAATGTTATGAATATAGTGTGCCATATGGAATTGAATACAGTGAAGTTAAGAACTAATAGAAAAACGTCTTATTATATTGTATGGGATAATTTACAAAACTTGTTAAACAAATCTTAACTTCAATAACATGGTATTTTAGTTTAATTAATTGATCTGATTGTAGTGGATGTCTTTGTAAATACTTTGGTTGTTTTGTTGAATGTTATAATCATACCTATTTTAATTACTTGTATAAAATTGTTATGATATTTTCTTGTATGTTAAAAACAATAAACTTGTTTTAAAAAAAAGAATGAGACAAGGAGAGGTAGGCTTTGATAGGGTTAATGGAATATTTCACATATGTAAAAATACAGGAAAGCCATGAAATGCCTTATGTATATAAGCAATAAATAAATAAAAAGAGTGAGAGAGACAGTGAGACAAAGCAGTATATATTGCTGTTTAAGAAAATTCTTAATTTATAATTTTTCCAATCTCTACTGAAATTAATACCAGTCAAAAACTACAGTGAGTAATATATTTAACTAAAACTGCTGGTGTAGTAGCAAACCACACTCAAGACATTACACAGAAATGAAACTAATTCAAATAAGACATGTTTTCCAAGTAAGTCATGAGTTCTTACCCTTAGACATTACAGCATACAAATCTCAGTGCACACTGCATTCTGTACAATGCATCTTCTATCTTTTCAGTCCAATGATAGTAAATGCTATAAAGCAGGCACATGCAAGCTTGAGTTTCCTGAACCCATGATTAATGTTATCAGCCCATACCTATTAGCCTCACCATCTGCCTTCATCTTAAAACATAAAACATTACAAAACACTGACGTGATACTAAGATGTGTGTACAAAAAACATCAACATGCTATGAAAAACAGAAAAGCGGCATTAAGATTGTCCTTACATAAACAATCAGTTTTATTTTTGTGTGCTTAGATGGCACAAAGTTGGAAATGTTTAACCTCATCTAACTGACTAATTAACTTTGACTTTGAAATTTATGTGTGCAATGTTTATAACCTTTTTGGTGTGGTTCTAGAGGTCAGAGGGCACAAGACCAGAGTTCACCTACAGTGAAATGTCAAAACTAGCTTCTTCTTTATAGAAGAAAGATGAATAGACTCAAACCCAGTTAATAGATAACAAAGGATATTTTTCTTTGAACACAGATCATCGTAATTGTGAAATCCTGCCTTGGCTATTTCATTTCCTCTTTCTTTAATAAAAGGTAAATGTATTAATATGCTTTCTCACCCTGCACACTGACAGTGACAAAAATTATATTTTATATATTCCTTCGTTACTTACTGACAGTTCCATTTCACTTTTTCCTTCTTTGCTTACTAACAAACATTCATAAGATTGATTTTATGTGTTGTTCAGGAGCTTTCATACAGTTACTATACTTGATTAGAACTGTACAGTTTACCAGTGAATGTTTTAGAAATCAAGTTCCTGAAGTGCTGGGTGCCACTTACAACTTATCTTACCAACTAAGCTATACTGGTAGCCATTTAGAATACAAAGGTTTCAGATAAGTTACAAACTCAGCAGTTATACAATTAAAACACTTAAAAAAGCCATCTTATCAAGCTGCAAGTAACATGCTTTGACCAAGAAAAGTAGACCTTGACAGCTCAGAAAGTCTACATGGTTAAGACAAAGAAAATGTGTATCAAGCTGGCAAATGTACATGTACACACACACATGTATACACACACACACACACACACACACACACACACACACACACACACACACACACACACACACACAATGTCTGGATATGTTTGCATGTGTGGGTATACGTTCAAAAACTTCATCGGTGATTATAATAACTGAAAGAAAAAACATGCAACAAAAGTGTTCCCAAACGTAAACTAGCACACTAAGTTTGCAATCAGCAAAAAATTCTCAACATATGGCTTTTACATGAGGGCTTCCCCTTACACCCCCGACATAAAGGCAGAGCCCCCCCCCCCATACTCCAAAATATAAATAAACTTACTCCATGGTTACATGACTCTGGAGAAAGGAGAAAACTACCAAATTACATTATAGTCAACACCCTGAGTTTTGACTGTAATTGAATTTGACTACCTTCACTACCAATGAGCTAAATGTGTTCACCAACCAGAAAATGATGTTGCCTGCATGTGTGTGTGTGTGTGTGTGTGTGTGTGTGTGTGTGTGTGTGTGTGTGTGTGTGTGTGTGTGTACACACACACACACACACACACACACATATATATATATATATATATATATATATATATATATATATATATATACACATACATATATATATATAGGGAGAAAGAGATATACCATACATATGTATTTATACTTTTACACATCCCAAAACAAACAGTATCAGAACTCCTAGATTAAGATACCCAAATTTTGCTTGCAAAATAAATAGGACATGTTGAAGAGACAGATGTGTTTTTCAGAGAATTCCTATTCTCTTTGACAGGCTCCCCATCCATGTGAAACAATGATCCTCCCTTTCCCTTTTTAAGTGCAACTTGGACCGATGGATGGGTAATTGGAAATTCACTCCAGTCTGACTCCTATGTCTCTGATGGACAGAAACAGTCAGTAAATTGCCACCTATATAAATCCAATTTTAGGGTCACATTTGAGTTGGTAGACTAGTCTTATAAGGGTGCTAAAGAACATCTATCCTGCAATGTAATATAAACTGACATGTCCTTGTGTATTAATTAAAACAAGTTTCCCGTGTACAGGAAAATCATTTAAAGTAATGTGCGCATTGCCATACTGGAAGGTGTTCCAGGCTGCCATCCATTAAGTGCTGAATACATTCTGCACATAATCTAACATCACCAGAACATACCCAACCAGAAATAAAAGCTCACTACACATGGGAAGATGGCATTTCATGCCATCAAAATACATCATCATGGGGTGGAGCCTGAATGGCTAACTGAAAGCAGCAGTATTTTAGAGCTCCATATATCCAGTTAAATAAAACAGGAAAAAATATTCTTTCTTGTCTTCAAAATATAAATCTTATAGATAAAGGACTAAATTAGATAATTAGAAACGTTGGTGAAGTTATACAAATAATTTCATGTCAAAAAGCTTGGAACTCACTTGTTAAAATGAGTAACTCAAAGAATTCTCACCAGGATGTTACGTTAAAGAAGGAACTACAATAGTTGACATCTACCCTGCAGCAGCTGTCTTTGAAGATGGATGATTTTAAAGAAAACCTAGAAAATCTTAAAACAAGCAATCAAAAATAGACTGACACTCTCAAGGAAATGTTACAACACCAGACAAGGATAACAGGTATAGAAGCTTCACTAAATGACATAGAAAGCAGACTTAAGGAAGAAGAAACACAAAAAGAACTGCTTCTTAAGCAAAACATTTGGCTAGTTAATAAAGTAGATAACTTGGAAAACAGGGAGAGGAGAAATAACATCAGGATTTTTGGATTACCTGAAAACACAGAAGGTGAGGATATTATTTCCTTTTTATCAAGCCGGATCCCTGATTTTTTAAATTTAAAAGAAGGACTTTCCTTTGGCATTCAAAGGGTGCACAGAGCTCTTGGGAAACCTGCCACTAACTCAAATTCTCCTCCTAGATCAATAATTATAAAATTTCTTTCATACATGGACAAGGAACTGATTTTAAGATCTGCTTGGATGAAGGCATCTCTAAAATATAAACAAAGCCTGATAAAGTTTGATAACGACTATTCTTCCAGAATAATAGAGCAAAGGAAAAAATTGGCCAATGATAACATTTCTGAAACAAAATAACATCAAGGCTCAGCTTGCATATCCAGCTAAGATAAGAATACTGTATGTCAACGAGATGAAAACTTTTATTTTTTTTTAAACAGGTTTATTGTTTTAACATACAAGAGAAATATCATAACAATTTTATACAAGTAATTAAAAATAGATATGATTATAACATTCAACAAAACAACTAAAGTATTTACAAAGACATCCACTACAATCAGATCAATTAATTAAACTAAAATACCATGCTATTGAAATTAGGATTTTTTTAACAAATTTTGTAAATTATCCCATACAATATAATAAGATGTTTTTCTAGTTGTTCTTGACCTAATTGTGTTTATTTCCATATGGCACACTATATTCATAACATTTTAAATTCATTGAATGAAGGAGGTGTATCTGAAATCCAATTTCTGGTTATTATTTTCCTAGCCACTGCTAGAATAGACCATAACAAGGGAAGCTTTTTAACACTTTGAGGTACAGGTGTGTTGAATAATATAAGAGATTTAGAAATAATGAAATTATCTGTAAAAAGAGCCTGCAAAAATTCATTAACTGACTTCCAGTATTCTTTCAATTTTATACAGTCATAAAACATATGAGCCCAGTCAGCATTAATTTCTACATTACATCTCTTACATAGATTATCTTTATTATTTATTTTATTCATCATCAAAGGTGTATAAAAGATCTATGTAAAATTTCCATGTATAAAGTCTCCAGACAATGGAAGACGTAGTTCTATAGGCAGATTCCAATATATATTGTTTATCTTGTTGATTTGGTGGGTCCCCATTAATAGAAGTGAAATAATTCCAGTATGTATCTACACTGTAAAAGTTTTTGTCTGATAATTTTATGTATGTATGAAAGTTTACCTTTATCAGAAACTTTATGTTGTAAATTTAATATCAAGTAATCAATCAGTGTTGGAATAGATTATTTAACTGTTATAGACATTAGATCTATTCTATCAATGAGATGTTGTCTAAAGGTCTGAACCTCTAACCAGCAAGTTTCTCTTAGATCAAATTCTTGTTTTAAGAAATCTAGATTTTAACTTTATTATCAGATATCAACTGATACCAGTACTTTAGATCATTATCTATAGCTAAATGAGTTCCTTCAGAAGTAGATAACAAAAGCATACCCTGAGTATACATTATAGGGAATATAATAAAATTCCATTCCCTATACTTAGGTGCATGAATATAAAGTTACGATAGCTAATAATAATATTTAATGGGTAACAAACCATATGTTTAGGTGTAATAGGTGAAGTACAAAATTCCTTTAGTAACCATAACATGGAGTTATTTATAATCGTATTTTTATGTGTTAAGGAGATTTTCATGAAGTGCATACTAATTAGCTCCCAATAATCTTTCCATTTTGACATATGACTGATCTATTAATAAAGTAATAACTTTTACAATAGAAGAGATAGTATATAAATTAAAGTCTGGAAAAGAAATACCCCTTGAGACCAGCTATTAGTATGTTTCTTTAATGCAATCCTAGGTCTATTAGGTGCCCATAGGAAATTTAACATTAGTGTATTCAGTTTCTTGATAATTATTTTTGTAGGTGGAAGTATTATTGATTGTATTAAGTATAAAATCTTGGGAATATTATCATTTTAATAATTGTAAGTCTCTCCTGCATAGTAAAAACATATTATTCCAGGTATTAAAAGATTTTGTATATTAAGAAAACAGGTATTATAATTATTATATATAATAGATTTAATATCTTTAGATAGTATTATACCTAAATAAGTTATCTGACCTGAATTGGGTACATATTTAGTAAAATCACTATTGAGAATATTTTTTCGTGTATATATAGGTAGTATTTTAGTTTTTTCTTCATTGAATATTAAACCAGAAATACTTTTAAAATTCATAATTTTATCAAATAGAGACTGCGTAGAAGAATTAGATCCTGCTGATGTAATTAGAACATCATCTGCAAAAAGTTGAATTTTGGATGTTGTATTTTCATTTATTTCAAAACCCTCTATGTCAGTACTGTTTCTGATCAAATTAGCCCAAGGCTCCATTACTAAAGTGAATAATAGTGGAGAAAGTGGACATCCTTGTTTTGTACCTTTAAGAATGGGTATTTTTTGTGAAACATATGTTCCTACCTTAATATAAGCCAACGTTCCTTTGTATAAATGCTCAATTAGATTTACAAATGCATCTGAGACGTTTGTGCACTTCAGTAAGGTAAACAGATAGTCCCAACTTACTGAATCAAATGCTGAACTTATATCAAGACTAATAAGTGTTAAATCTTTCTTTTTCCTATTTGCAAAATCAATTAATGTTAAAGTTCTTCTTATATTATCAAAAGTATTTCTATTTACAATGAAGCCTGTCTGATCTATATCTATAATGCCGGGAATGATTGTCTTCAATCTATCAGCAAAAATACTCATAAACATTTTATAATCAACATTAAGTAATGAGATGGGCCGATATGAAGTACATCTAGTTGGATCTTTATTAGGTTTTAAAATTGGCGAAATAAATGTATATTGCCAAGATGCGGGGGTTATTAACTCAGTTTGGGCCAAAATAAAAACCTTATGTATTAATGAATATGTACTTTTAGAAAGGATTTTATATATCTCTGGTATAATACCATCATTACCCGGTGCTTTGTTTGATTTAAGCTTATTTATTTGTGTAATAACCTCTGTATATGAAATACTTTTGTCCAATAGTTTAATCTGTTGTTTATTAAGCTTTTTATTCATGTTTGTGGTTATAAACTCCTTTATTTTATCTTTAGGTTCCATGTTAATGTTATTATTGTTAATATTGTGAAAGTGATTTCTAAATTCATCTAGTATTTCTGGTAGACTAGAAACATTCTTCTTTTCCTTAGAGAAAAGATTTCTTTGATATGGTTTTGTTTATTCAACCTTTTGTTTTATTTTTAAGTCTATGTAAGTATTTGGGGCTTATTGAGTAAGACAAAAACTTGTATTTCTCTAGAGTTATTTTAACTTTATGAGTTACAATTTCTTTGTATTTCTCATTTAGTTTGTTTATTTCTTCAATGACTTTCTTATCCATAATATTTTCTTTATTATTATGTTTATAAGAGTCTAATTTACTTTGGATATCTAACAATTCCTTATCCCAAGATTTCCTTTTATTATTATACCATCTTATACTTTGTCCATATAGATATGATTTTAAGGCATCCCAAACATAGACAATGGAGACTTCAGGAGTATTATTTATGTCTAGAAAATGTTGTACTTCTGAAAGTATATATTCTTTATAGTCTTTTAGTTGAGTTAAGTATGCTGGTATCCTTTTGATCTGGACATTATGAGTATTTTTTATCATGAATTCAAAGACAATTGAATTATGATCAGATATAGGACATGAAATGATTTTGGAATTAATTAAATCTGTTACCATCTGGTTAGAAATAAAGACCCTATCTATTTTTGAATAAGTTTTGTATCTGTTAGAAAAAAAGGTGTATGGTAATGATTTTGAATCTATATGATTATTAATATCATTCAAATGATAAGAATTAGCAAAATCATTTAAATGTTTTGCATTAGATGTAATTCTTCTTTTTCCTATAGTGGTAGTATCACTTTCATGTAGTATACAATTAAAGTCACCAGCTAAAATAATATCTCCTATAGAGAATGATATGATCTTATCAAGCTGATGTTTCACTGTATTAATACCAATTCCAGGTATCCAATATACATTAATTAAAGTGTAAGTCTTCCCATTAATTTGTATTGTAACCATACAAAACATTCCTTTGTCATCCTGATAAGACTTAATGGTTTTAGGAATGGGCATACTTTTATTCCATAAAATAGCCACTCCTCTTTTTCTGAGTGTGCTCTGAACTAACCAATACTGTATATTTGTTTGTGGCTAGTTTATCAATATCTTTTTTCAAGAGATGGGTTTCTTGCAGGAAGACTAAGTTGGCCTCATGTAAATTAATGTATCTTATTAGGCTTGCCCTTTTACATGGATTATTCAATCCATTAATGTTTAAAGAAATTCCTTTTAAAGATGTCATTTGGCATTTTAAAACTTAAGAATCTTATGATCAAAATAACAAATAACAACATAAGTAATGTTACATCTCCTCCTTTAGGTGTACCTTTAAATATAGCTGTATTTATTGAATCTCTTATGGGATTTTGTATAGGATTCAATTTTGTTTGTGGTGACAATGAGTGTACAAAATATATTGTGGATGTCAAAACTATATACATATAACAATGAACAAGTGAAAATAATGTAAGGATTAAACCTTGCATCCAGCCTGGAGTTAAAAACTCCAACTTAGAGTAGTATTTACCACTCAAGTTAACCCCTACCCTAAGCAGCAGTACCTCAGCTACCACCTTATCAATTTAATACTGGTTATTTTAACTTAAATTAACAGCTTTCAATTCAATTATCTAGCAAGACAAGACTACACATTTGATAAAACAGCATCATATAAACTAAAATAAACTTTTTTTAAAAACTATTCATACTACTATATACATCTATGTAATATAATACACTTGTATTCAAATAGCATTCAAATAAACTTGATATTAGGAACCAAAATGAGAGAGAGAAATAAAAGACGTGAAAGAGGGAGAGAGAGTGAAAGAAAGAGAAAAAAAAAAAAAGGCATATTTACATATTCATTTATTCAAAGTATGTAAAAATAAGTTCTAACATTCATTTAAATGAAAAACTTTGGCTAATATGGTTCAGACATTACATATATTAAGATGCATCTATTTTCTGTCATGTAAATGCAGTCAACAGCTTCCAGAAAAAAAACCTTGAATTGCTTGTATATGAGCATTTTACTCATACTCATTATCGTCAATAGAATAAAATATTATATTTATAGAAGTTGTTATAAATCATACTGCATAGTTATGCAAATTCTCAGAAACACTTGCATTATTGTAAAAAAAAACATCTGTATTTTGTATGTTTATACTACTGCTTTAAAATATATCACAAGACAATTTCTTCCAGAATAGAGTTATAAAGTTATTTATGCTTGTCAATCAGATGAATTAAATGAGTTATAGTAATGTATATGTTTGGAACATAAGTTTTGAACACAGATTAGTATGCTGCAGTCAAGTAGATTTTCAAAAACACTTGAATAAATGTTTCATTTTCTATGCCTTCTAAAATAAGACATTTACTTACTACAAGAAACTGCATCATTTAAAATCATTATAACTGACATATTTTATGAACTATAACATAGATATTTAAGTAATTATATAAAATAACTCACATTTAAATGTCAAAGAGTTCATTTTCCTTTACATAGTCGCATTTGCATCAGTTCTACTTCCTGGTAGAGTGTTCTTCCTGAATCTGTGGTGCGTCAGTGTGATATCTGGGTCAAAGGTCAGATTGACTGCTTTCAGCTTCTCTGTGAGAATTCTGAGAGTTGAAGCTTTTGAAACAGCATGAGGACACTGTTCATGAAGTAGCCCACATCCCAGATTGTCTCCCTTAACATTTTGGCGGGAAACTTGTTAAAAACTAGTGACAAACATTCATTTAGCAGTGTAAATGCATCTAAACATGACAAAACCTTTGCGATGTATCTTACAGGTTATTACAGCCTCTATGTAAGTGAAATTAAGCCCAAAGTTATTAATAGGTAATAAAACTCAATATTATTGTCCCAGCTCAATTTTTATGCAAATCTTATTATTTACTGTGTCTATATGATCAAAAGCATTTCTATATATTAATATGAGGAAAAAAATAAAGAGAAAGAATAAAGAAAAGAAAAAGAGAGTAGAAAATAAAAGAGTGTAAGGCAGAAATAAAAAAAATGTAAGAGAAATCTATAAGAAGTATATACAATGGAATATTACTTACTGTTTATATTAATAGAGTTAAAAATAAAACATATTATTTACTATTATTTAGTTCTAATTATTATTAGTTAAAGCATGACATATTATTTACAAACAAGCATAAGCAGTATAATCAAGAAACTATAATTAGGAATAGCATTTGAAGAACATATAAACTTTTTACAAGGAATAAATATGTTATTATTCTATTTATCATATTTTCATTACTCTTCTCTCCTGCCTCCCCACCCTTTACCCACTACATAATCTAAATAGAATGTCATTGTTTAAACAAAGAAAAGAAGAAAAGGAGAAAAAAAAGGGAAAAAAATGTATCAAATTACTGACCTTACTTCTCTTTTTCAGAAAGAGAAACAAATTGAATAATAGCTTGTTATTAGTTCCTCTGATATTTTGACTGGTTATGAAACAAAACATTTCTTTGCACACAGAGAATAACTTTGATTAAATCTTTTTCAGAACATTTGTGGCTTTCTGGAAATGCAGGAACTATATTTAAAAAGATTAATAATGAAGTAAAATGATGAGAAAAAAGAAAAAACATAGAACAAATCATTTGTTCTTTAGTCTCTTCTTCTTCTCAGAAGTCTTCCATGAAGTTTCAGTTGCCAGTCTCTTTAATGAAGGACTAGCCCATTCTATTTCCTCTATTTTATCCAAAATCTTATTTTTTTTTGATAAACAGTAAAGCAGAGTCTAAGTCATCAAAAATTTTAGGACCATCAGGAAGGAAGATTTTTAGCTTGGCAGGAAACAGAAGGTATGTTTTAAACTGTGCTTTTTTAAGCTTCCTTATTAGTGGCAGAAAAACTTTTCTTTTAGCTATTACCAAGGGAGAATAGTCATTGTCAAAACGCACAGTTGTCTCATTAAACTTAACAGGAGCTTTAGCCCAAGCAGATTTAAGAACCATCTCTTTATCAAAGATGATAGAAATCTAACTATAACTGATCTAGGATAGTTTTGTTAGAGTTAGTATTAGCTATAGATCTATGTGCTCTTCGATACCAAAAGAGAATGCTTCTGGTAAGTCTAAAGTTTTAGGAGCCATGTTGTTAAAAAGAAGTAATATTGTTACCTTCAATATTTTCTGGCAGTCCAAAAATCCTAATGTTATTGCCTAGATCTATTTTCCAAGTCATCCAGCTTTGTTTGTAAATGTGTATTTTGTTTCAGCAGAAACTCAATGTTGATTTCCTCTTCTTGGATTCTATTTTCCATGTCATTCACAGCTTCTTCTATGCCTGTCATCTGGATCTTCTGTTGTTGCAGGTCTATATGTAACAAGTCTATTTGTTTTGTAGTTTTTCTATGAAGGTATCAATTTTAGTATCCATTTTATCCATCTTAGCAGTAAGTTGCTGGATTATAGTTATCAGTGACTGAAGTTCTTTCTTGATGCTGGAGTCTTGAGAATTTGTCTTACTGGAACTCATTTCAGACTGATAAACTGACAGGAAAATTTCCAATGTGATTTCTGACAGGAATATTGTTAAAATTTCCTTTCTTTTTTAGATATAGTTCAAGAACTATATAAAACAAATATATTTAGAAAGAAAATTACTTCAAAAATTATTTTTTTAAGTAATTAATTCCTGTCAGTGTAATGAAATTGGTGGAGCTGAAGAAATCTGCTGCTATCCTGTGTTCATCCTTGGCCACGCCCCCCCCGAGATGAGGACTTTTATTGACTTAGAGGAAGACTCTTCATTTATTAAAAATAATAATGTGATTACTTTATCAGAAGATATGGAATGGATGTCACCTTCTCTGAAGAGAACAAAAGAAACAAATGTCTGGACAGATGTCAAAAAGAAAAAGCAAAAGACTGACACTAAAACTACTGTTACAGCCAAATCTCTCAAAGCATCTACTATGATATGAATTGTTTTAACATTACTTTAAAAGACCAATTTTACTGCTTGAAATTTTAAAACAAAGGTATCTAACTACTGGAACCTTTAACTCTATTTTTTGAAAATAGATGACACATGAGAATTATCACATTACCTCAGGTATAGGGTACTTTTCTTTCTCAGAAGGAGGGTTATATAGCACATAAACTATATACATTGTTAATAAACATGCGCAGTATATGTGTGTGTTTTTTTTTCTCTTTTTTTCTCATTATTTATTTTTAACATCTTGTCTCCCTTTCTATATTCTTTCCTATTTACTATACTAATATAGTCCGTATATATTTAATAACCCACTACCAATACAAAGATAAATAACAGTCTAAAATAATCTAGTTATATGGTAGATTAATAGGAAAAGTGGACTCAATTAGATGTTATTACAATATTTATTAGATTGATGATAGACACTGTTATGCTTATTGTGTTATGGGACATGTTTGCGATTAACTCTGAAATGTTTGTTTGCATACATATGCCAGTTGAATTATTTGCTTTTAGTATTAACAAAATATATAAAAGGAGGGAAAAATGTACTGTTGGTTGACAGAAGTGAAGCTTTTTTTACATTCTATTAGCCTCGCAAACTATTTCAGTTTTTTAGCATTCACTGCTTAGGAACCGCTATATTTGCACTGCCATGGCAACAGAAAACAATTGCAGAAATTGCTATGGGCACTGTGAATCTGCAAAGTGCATTTAGCCTCGCAGATAACAAGTAACAAAAAAGTAATGTTGTTTAGTTATTAAATTGAAATATAGCCTAAGGAAGGGTAAATTAAATAACATAATAAGACAACTTGTAAATACTTTATGAACTACCCACATTGGATTACACATACCTGGAAACTCAACTGAAATGTCGTCAAACTACATGTGCACTTAAATGAAGCTGCCTGATTAAAAAGTATTACTCAGTTTAACATGCTGACTCCATAAGCTGTCTGCTCTATAAATGTTACATTTTATATGTTAACTTGCAAATGACAGTCTCTAGAGCACACGAAAAAAATATATATTACTTCTTGCAACATGTTATCTTTGCAGTAACCTTACACTCTATACAAACTCATTTGGCAACTGATAAGCTATTCATTTAAAATATCAGTTTAAATATTAATTGTGCCCTTGAAATGCTGCTACCATTTTGACAAAATATAATCTGAACTGAAAAATGAATAATTTGAAAGAAATAAAGTACTGCACAGATTTCAAAAGACAGTTCTTGACATTACAATATAAGTAGAAATGTATACATACAAGGAAGAATTGAAATGTTTTAGTCTTCTAGTTAAAATAGCTTATAGCTAACATTTTGCTTTATCAGAAAGATTAAAGAGCTAGGAAATTACTATTATTTTGTATTTATAATGTTTACTAGAGAGATGTTAGACACTGCTTTGTTTAATGGATTGCGAGTCATGTTTATGATGGACTACTGAATGTTATATTTGTTTACCTATGTTTGCTAAATTACTTTTATTAGTACTGAATTAAAACAAAAAAGAAGGGAAACCTCTGCTTTTGGAGATGAGGCTTAAGTGTATTCTAACTGCCCTGTGAACTCTCTGAGATGCTTTAAAATCTACTTGATTAAAACTTACCTAAGGCAAGTCTTGATGACTATATGGGAACCTATGCATTCATCCTGGAACTGATGTGATTTCCCCTTCTGGAAGTAGGAGGTGTCCTATGCAGGGTGGGGATTGTCAGGGTGATCATAGCTCATGCTTTGACTCTGCTTTGTAAGTCTATAAATCTCTGAAAGCACTGAACACTGGAATGCAGGGTGCCTCTGTTCAGAGACGTGATAGCACTGATAAGCCATGTATTTTCATAAGTTTGAGTTGAAGTTGGTGAGGATGAAGAAAGGAAAAAAAACGAGAGCAATACACCTACAGTAAATTTGTGCTTTACCGGTAATCAGCCATTGTCTCCTACAGAGTTTTATAGCCAAACTCTTCTAGTACTAATCCATTTGATGTTGGTTTATCTAGCGTTTGCTCCTCTGTTGTGTTTAATTTATCCAAAATGACATATCTGACATTTTCGTCTGTCTCAAGCCTAACCTTCACTTGTCCTACTGATGCTCGGCTACTTGCAGTAAGGCTGCCCAGCAGAGCTGTAGCTACCTGTTCTGGTGCCCACTGTGTCATCTGATGCGGTGCCTCCTTCTTCAACTTAAAACTGAGAAGCAAAAGAAAAAAAGATCCTTCATGGACATGAAAAGTAAGAAAAGATTTGTAGTTTTCTGCTTTATACACCTCTAAATTTGTAATAAGAAAATGCCAACTAAAATGCTTCACTTCTGCCCAGACATGCAGTACCAGTAATGCACTAAAGACCAGTTGCCATCGGCTAATTATACCATCTAATACTTTGCCCCTTTTACCCCACCCTAGGTATGCTTCTGCCATCCAGTGCTGATTAAGTCAGCTTCATTGTATTTAGGTGTGTTAGGTTTTGGTCTAACAGGCACTGGATTGTTTGGTGACTCTTCCTTAATTGTGGTCCTTAGCAGGAGTTCCTCTGCAGACAGTGGTTCTCTTAGCTTCACAAGCCCCAACTTGTATAGCAAGGTTCCCCTCCTGCCACCACCACCTGGAGCTTCCTCCTCAGATTCAAATATGAGACAGTATATTCCCCAGTGCCTAATCAGACTGCAGAGTCTAGAGGACACTGGAGTATTTTGTTCTGGGTTCAGCAAGTCAAACTGATCTAAAATGTTTTTAGTCAAAACAAGGCATGTTAAACTTGTCTGAGATTTACGTATAAAAAGGAGGGCAATTCTGTCTTTCATCCCCACCTGAAAATTCCAACTTTGGTCAAATACTTTGTTTAAGTTGTCATGGCATCTGAAACTACTGATGACAATCTATTCAGAATTTCTGAATCTGCAATGTATATTTAATTATGCAAAAAATAATCATTTAGATGTCATGATGTTTAGTCTATGTGACAGGAATGTAAATTAAGGGAGAAAGGGAAAGGAAGAATGAGAGGGGGGAAGGGGGAATGAAGGAGGGAAAAATGAACAAATGACATAGATAATTTTAAAATACCTTCTGAATTATTCTAATCAGATGACATATATGTATAAAATGGTCTGAAATAGTCCCTTAATATCTATACATTTCAACAAATTTGCTTAATTAAATTGTTATATATAGTGAAATGTGATATTTGGAACTGTATGTCTTATAAATGTTATACAGCATATGTTAACTTGTAAATGACAATCTCCAGTGTATACTGAAAAGTAACATATTCTTACAATTTAGCTTTACAGCAATCACACACACTTGCAAACTCATTTGATTTCTGGTAAACCACTTTAGTTTGAGAATAAGAATTTTCATGTTAACAAATTTAATCTTGGATAATATATTAATTAATTTGCATAGACATTCTATCTTATATAGAGATGATTATACTGTTGACTGCTATTTGAAAAGGACATAACACAGTAATTATTAGAAATATAACGAAAGTATTAATAAAAAGCATTTTGAATCTATAAGGAAATATAATTAAAGAGATGGTAATAACTTGTTAAAAGATCGCTTAATGAACACAATTTAGTGCTTCTGACATCCAAAGTTATATTTGCATGGATTTATAAAGAAAAAAAATGCATATTGACAGCTAAACAATTGAAACTTTATGCACAGAAACAAGACAAAAGTTGTTATGCTCCTGGAATAAACTGACTTTAGAACATATCTACTTAATGAAAGCTCATATAGTTTTCACTTAAAAAACACTGTGCTACACTACTAGAAGACCTACTTATACACTAAGTTACTAGAAGTAGCAAAAGTGTTATTCCTATAGCATTGGTTTAAACTTTTACATGTTACGCTATTGCTACTAATTTTCACAGATTAATGTATAAACATACTTAATAGGTATAAAGAACATGCCTGAAACTCCAAGCTTATAATTTAATAGATTGATTACATTACACACTGTAATACATATCTTCAGTTACAAACCTGTAAATATTCGTGACATCCAAACAAGACACTGTATATATACATAGAGACAGAGAAACCTGTTTGTAAACAGGTAAATAACACATGAGAGAACAGGTTTAGTTTCTCCATCCAGAATCAATTCCAACGAGGCATCATTAAGTAACATACTTACAGGTTATAGTACCTAAATGAGTTAACATTATAGTGTATAATAAACAAGACTGGGCACAATACAAGCTTGAACTAATAGAAAATAATAATAAATGGAGAAAAGAGCAAAAAAAAGACAATCCCTCAGGACATATATTAATTACTTAATATAGCTGTAAATACATTACATGTTTAAGAAATCTTAAGGGTAACTATATATTGGATATGTTCTAAGTCAATAAAATAGTTGTTTACACTACAAGTAATTCATCCTGATGTATAAAATAATATAAAATAATAATAGAATAATATAGAATTTCATATCTCATTTAAGAAAATTCTCCATACAATAATTTAACATATGGAGCTCAGTTGATATTGTTGGTTAAAGGTATAATCCAATAGATCTATATTTATCTATTGGATTAGGAATGACTTTCATTCCATATTTAATGGGGAATTCATATTTACTTGTATTTGATACTTTAGAATTAATGTTTTATAAAAAGTACTTTTTTAAGCCTGACCCGAATTCTACTCTACTTGTATTTAAAGAAGAAAGAACATTGAATAGCACTTCTAAGTTTACAAACATAAAATAACATTCATTGTTATCAGAGTATATAGTATAACAACTATAATTACAAAAAAGAAAGAAAATGCTTCTTCCAACAATAACTTGAAATGGATTTAACATTCTTATCCTTAAATACTAATGGCATAAATGATGCAAGTAAAAGATCAAACTTACTAAAATATTTAAATCTAAATAAGGCACAAGTAGTGTTTCTCCAGGAAACACATTTTAAGACTAATGATAGCTTTATTTGGAACCTTAAGGACTATACTGTCTTAGTTCAACCCTTCGATAGAACAAAAACAAAAGGAGTATCAATTCTCTGGAAGAAAAACATAATCACTCCAAAAGTTATTTATTAATATGAAGACAAAGAAGGTCTACTAGGATTTTTTAATAGTCAAATTTAATAACAGAATATGGACTTTAGCCAATCTATAGTGGTTCCCAGGAAATGGAGCAGGAACAGTTAAAAACACCTAGATTTTATTTCCAACAATTATAAAGGAAACCTAATATTGGGAGGAGATTTTAATTGTATCTTAGTAGCTTCTGAAACCACCAAGAAATGTTTTCATATAGCAACTATTTCAAAATCCTTAAAAAGATGGAGTGATTCATTTCAGTCAATAGACACTTTTAAAATAAAAGATGATACATCTTTATTATTTTCCGATAAAGATCATAGATTTGGAACACAAACCAGAATAGACAAATTATTTGTAGTTCAGGATTTACAAACAAAACTCCTGAACTTCTCAGTAGTTCCATGCCCCTTCTCAGAGTATGACTCACTGATAATGAAACTCCAAGCAGAGTTTAAATCATTAATCTTCTCAACTAGAATTCCATCATATATCATGAAAATGAAAGAATTCAAACCCTGGATGTTGTCAGAATTACAATTATTTCTTGAAATTAATAATACAACAGAAATCAGTAGAGTCGTGGTTGGGACTCATTAAAAATGTATTTATTTGGAAAGACCCTTAGCTGGTACAAAAACAAAGTTAGATGGTGGGAATTTGAATCACTAGACTTGCAAACCAGACTCTTGATAGCAAAATCTGAAAAAAATCTAAATTGTCCAGAAGTCAAAAAGGAAATAGAGGAATTAAATAAAAAAATATAATAAAATTCTAACACACAAAACTTGTCTAGCCTTGGAAAAATTAAAAGTAAATTCATTAACCACCTCCCCCAGATATCTACATAACTTATCTACAAAAATTAAAATACAATCCAAAGCAAATAACATTAGCAATATATATCATGAAAAGAAAGGGAAAAAGTATCAGATATAGGAGATATCCTTGAAGCATTTCAGTTCCATTATATGGAACATTTCAAAAAAGAAGATTTAGATACCAACCAATTAAACTTAGATACAAACCTTATCAATATAAAAAAAAATTCCAGAAAACTTAAAACTAGACTTACAAAAAGCTATATCCTACAAAGAAATTGCTGACAATATAACAGAAAGTAAATCTAACAAAGCTCTAGGGATAGATGGTATAATTATGGAAATTTACAAACTCTTCCCTTCAACAGTAATCTCCCTTTTTCATAAAACTTTGCTAGAAGTCCAGTCAGAAGCAAAAATACCACCCTCATAGAAATATTCTCTCATAACACCAATTCTAAAAGATAATAAATCACCGATCCTTTGCACCTCATACAGACCTATATCATTACTAAATAATGATTACAAAATATTTATGTCAATCTTAGCTAACAGAATGAAAATCCCACTTTCAAAGACAATTAATAATGACCAAACTGGATTTATATATAACAGGCACACACATGACAATATTAAAAGGATACTTACTCTTATAGATTATGTGAATAAAGAAGAGAGAGAAACACTTTTAATTGGATTAGACATAGAAAAAGCTTTTGACTCCCTCAATTGTGACTATCTATTTAAAACTTTAGCATTATTTGAATTTCCTCTTTTCCTCATTTTACTACTAAAAAACGTATATATTAACAACTTAGCCTACATTAAATTAGGTCCTTTCACCCCAGAATCTATCCATATAACGAAAGGTACTAAACAAGGATGGCCCCTATCACCTATTCTATTTGCTTTGGTTGTAGAAACACTTGCAGAAGTAATACATAATAATCCAAGAAAAAAGGAATAGAAGTCTATGACCAGTACATATCTAAAATAATGCTTTTATCTGATGATATTTTATTAATCCTATCAAACTCCAGAGAGTCATTAGAAGAGCTAGAAGAAGTAATGGAGAAATTCTATAAGATCTTAGGTCTTCACTTTAATAGATCAAAATCACAATTTCTATTTTTAAATAAGAAAAAAGAATTACAAGTTATAGATAAAGCCATCATAGGAAAACAAGAACTTACGCTAAATTATTTAGGAATAGTGTTATGCAAAAATCGAACTGAAACAGTATTAATAAATTATATAAACATTATTGAAACAATAAAACTATATATGGAAAAGTGGAACAAAATAATATTAACTTTTGAAGACGGATTGCAATTATAAAAATGGTCTTACTGGCAAAAATACTATATGTAGCATTAGCAATGCAGTTAGTTCCTGAAAGATACATTATTAAAGAAATAATCTCATGTTTAATAAAATTTTTATGGTACCCCAAAAAGAATAGAATAACTCTAACACATCACATTAGACCCTGGAAACAAGAAGGTTTGAACTTCCCAGAAATTGAAACATATATAAAAGTATCTGTGCTTAAAACTACAATGGATTGGATAAACCCTAATTACTTTTACAAGTGGAAAGAATTAACAACGGTTATATTAATAAATGAATTTAATCTATTAAAATTCTTGATACTAGACAAATCTAAGAAACTTTGGTACATACTATGCATTAGTATACAATATAATATAACAAAACCTTCTAAAACATTTCTGATTAATCATTACATTAATTCCTTTAGGAAACTTATCAATGCAAACATAGATCTAATACTTTGGTTTAACCATTTAGCCCTGTTTACCATCACTAAGAATTGTCCTTACAAAATATATAAGGAAACAATAACCTCCTGGGAACAAAATGGATTCTTATCCTGGTTTCAGTGTGTAAAAAAATTAAATGTTTTAGATATACATATGATAAAAACTACTTACAATATTCCAACACAGGACTGGTCAACTTTACAAAGTATTCTAATGTACACTCAAGATTTATGCAGATTAATCAATAATTCCTCATTTAAAGATATACCAAATCTAATAAGTTGTCTATATAAATTTATATATAATAGTTGTGAAAAGAAAAATTCCATTTCAAATCTATACAAAGAGTTAATAACATATAAAACAATTCCCAAACCATCATACTGGCAGTTCTTAATAAAAGGCCAGTCATTACAGTTAACAGAAGAAATTAAATCTAACATCTTACTATCAGTTAATCACACCTCTGACACACAGTACTGGAAAATATTTAATTGGAAATACTTACACAGAGCAGTTTTAACATCAGATAGAATTAAGAAGATCAGTTCTACTACAAATGTTTTTTGCTGGAGGTGTGAACAGACAAATAAAGCAGACTGGAATCATATTTTTTATGAATGTAGTAAAATTAAATCATATTGGAATGGAATTAATCATTTTTTACAAGCTTTATTTAATGACTCTTTTACCTTAACTAAAGGATTGATTATATTAAATGTAAATGAAGGTCTCAACCTGAATAAGACAAATATGTATTTGTTATGGACAGTACTTGCTATATCTAGGAAATACATATCCAGAAAGTGGAATTCAAATACATCACCGACCTCAGAAGAATTCTACACTTTACTGAGGACAACTGCATCGATGAAAATAAAAATCAAAGAACTACAAATCTATCTGGGTCTATATGACGCTATCGAATGGACTAAATAGCAAATGCTATTTAGTCAATCTGATGCTGTTGAAATGGCAAAATAGCGAAGTCACAGAACATCAAACTTTTTCCCAGGAAAAAAATTGGTGGGCCATACTCGGGACTTTGCTATTTCCTCCACTGTGGTGCGATCCCGGAGTTGGTATATTTAAGTAGGGGGTGTGTGGGGGGCACAGCCCCCCACTTAAATTTGTGTTTAAGTTTTTTTTTGTTTTTTTACGGAGCAGCAATTTTTTTTCCCTTGGAAGAAAATTGCTGTTACATTTGTTCAATATTTTGTTGTTTTGATATTATCGGTACGATGAAATAGCGTTTGCTATTTACATTATACGATAATATGATATAGACGCATCTATCCCAGGCCATTGGTAAATAATCCATGGAAGAAAGTTATATCTTTGTTGGACACTCTGCAATAATTAATATTGTCACTCTGATAACTGATCTGTCAATTCTATATTTACTAATATACATTGAATATAGTTGAAAGTCAGGCTAATGTAAATATTGTATATAGTTGTTTAAAATGATACTTAAAAATATTATGAAAATGTTATATTTAATTGAAAATAACTATTTGAGTAAAAAAATACATCATCATAAAAGAAGAACAAGGCAAAAGCTCAAAGAACAATATCATGTATAAAAACAAATGATGGCAGAGAAAGGCCAATGAGGGTCAACTCACTGTTTCAACAAACGGAATATATGGAGCTTCTTCTAACTTTAAGATGTGCTATTGCCGAAGCTTCATGGTTCTATTGACCTCTGGTATCATGACAGCTTCACTCTCCTACAGGGAAATTAAGTCATTCAAGCAAAACAATAAGAAAATCTTGAAATGTTTATAATCTGTGAATCATCCTTAACAGAGGCAACTATTAAGCTGTTCTTCAAATACCAAAAGAGTTCATTTCTAATGGATCTTCTTTTCCCTAAAATAAGTCTTATCATCAAGTAAATCCAGATTTACTGAACTACATGACTTGCATAGTGGATCAGCTGAAGCCTTTGAAACATGCAACAAAAAATGGTAGAGATGCTCCATAACCATGACCTCCCAGAAGATCTAAATAAAATGACAGCATCATTGCCATATTTTGAAAATAAAGAAAGGTCCATGTGTGAAAATTATTGGGGCACTAAGCTGTACTGGCAGTTATTTTAGAGATGTTACTAACAAACCATATACTCAACAGCTATGTCTTGTTGTCCACTGCAGGAATAATCCTAGTCTTCCACTAGATTGCTTCTTCACTCTCCTTTTTATTGCTGAATATGTTGTTCCAGAATCCCAATGTGAATTCAGACCTTGTCATGAGATGACATACATGATCCTCAGAGCCAGGCATAGCCAAAAAAAGTGTTGGTAACTATATCCTACATACAAAAATCCAAACATCTTGATTCTCAAATATTTATTTATTTATTTATTTATTTATTTGCAATTTGATAACTTGGTAGGTCACAACCCAGTTAAAAAATGATTGCAGAAAAGCATAATAATGAACAAATAACAGTACAGGGTTACAGACAAAAAAGGCAATGTAGTAGTAGGCAAGTTATCACATTATAGCCATTAAGACTCCTACTCAGGTTGGATTTTGAGTCATGCAAATTTATAGCAATATTTATAGTTGCTAAACTGAGTCATAAAGGCACATCCCTTATTAAAGACAGTGAAGGATAAGATAAGGTCCCGCTAACTCTACAAAAGGACAAGGAATGTTAATCTTTGTTAGCCTGGTTGTATGATCAAATGTTTTTAGTCTAACTACTCTTTTCACCCATTTTTTTTTAATTCTTTCAGTTTAATTGATTAAATAAGATTTACTGGGGGACCCCAAGAAACCAGAAAACCTTTAAATAGGTCAGGTAGCTGCCATAAATAATAGGATCTTTACAGAAAGGAATCTATACGACACTAATTGCAAAATCAGTCCTGCTAGCGTATATGTTTTTTTTAAATACCTTTATTGAATTATCGCTTGTGACACAGGCAGATTTAAATTTATACAAAAGTAATCAAACTTTATTAAAAAAATAACATTAATAAACATTCTACTTCAAATATATTGCTATATGCAATATAACCTAAGCAGTATTGCATAAATTATTCAATGCCTGCCCCTTTTTTAAAACAAGTAACATCTTTATACAAACCATCGCTTATAACATAAGCAATCATACATTTATATAAATGAAAACAAACCACATCAACACAATCCTAGTTGCAAGCATTTTACATCACAAACCATACTGACACACTTCCAGTCACAAACATTATTCATCACATATAATCTACCCAATCATTTTCAGTCAAACATTCTGATGCAGAATTGCTCTGTATGAGAACTGAATGCTAGTTTACTGTCAATTAATACACCTAAATCATTTTACATTTCTACGTAGCCAAATTGTTCAACATTAGAGTTGATTTTCAATTCCCTAGTTCCAAGAATTATATGTGAGATCTACATTTATTAACATTCATATGTTTCTCTTTAAGCCAACAATATAACAACTTCAAAATCTGTCACAGACAGTACAGTCTGTCCAGACTCAAGAGTAATGATTTCAACTAATTTAAGATCACCAGCATATCTATATATCATAACTGTCTCTTGAACCAAAAGATCATTAATATTTAACATGAGCAGTCAAAGAGCAAGACAAAACCTTTGCAATAATCCAGCCCCAGACTTATACCTTGTCCCATGATCTGAACCCATGCTTACCCTCCATATTTTATCATGTAAACAGGCCTCTATCCATCCAACAAGTTATTATCCCTTTCTGAATGCACGCTTAGAAAAGTTTAGCTTTCAATTTTCTATCACTTTTGTACAATTACACAATAAACTGATCTATATGAAAGTGCTCTAGGCCTTTTCCCTTTATGGACCAGAATAGCTATGGCTTTTTTCCATTAAAGCATTACATTGCCTTTCTTCAATATCATAATGAAAAAATATCTGAATATCAGGGTTAAGAAATCACTGGTCTCTCTTAGTTCATGTTTATTACCCTATCAGGATTATAAATTTCTTTTCATTTAAAGTCCTACAAACAATTATAATTATTTTCACTTTTGTCCAGTCATCCAAGAAGGAGCACCATGGACTGGAGTTGATGTGTAAGAGGGTATTCTGGAGGGCAGGACAACTTGAGGGTGAAGATGAAACTGTTTACCAAATCTATATAGCAGACTCCATCCTTTCTTTTATAGGTAGCTTAATGTCTTTTCTCGATCCTCCCTTTAACTGTCTTGCTAAAGGCAGAAAACCATTTTTGTTTTCTAAGTACTCTTTAATCACATTTAGTTCCTTGTTCTTTCTTGCCTTTGATACAATTTTCCTCATGTGTCTACTCAACATTTAAACTTTTGTTTGCTTGCTTTTATTATCATCAGAACTCTTCTATTTCCTGTAACATTTGTTCTTCCTGTTTAACAACTACTGCTCTTTGATTACATAGTTAAACATATCATTCTCATGCTTTTTCTAACTGAATGTGATGAAAATGTGTTTCAGTACCAGCAATTTCGATTTACAAGTTTCTCAGGTCTCTTTTAGATCACAAGTAGAAATATCCTTATACCAGAACCTACAAGTTAATTTTGATGATACAGCTGCATAATCTCTCTTACATCATATGTGCTCAATTAATTAATTATTTTGTGATTTCTTTTTCATAAGAACATAATGCCTCACTAGTGCTTTGCCTCAATGCAGTGATAATTGCATCATGCTAAGAGGGCATTAACATCATATTCAGAGAGCAGATTACTAGGCTAAGCAAGACCCATACAGAATTGTTCATGACCCTGTTGACTGGGTTGTAACTACTGCAAACAAGTCAAATCCTTGAAACTGTCAATAAAGTTACTTTTTTTATATTCCCATCACTGTCTTCTAGGTAAATTTACATCACAACAGGTGATCAATTTGCTATTCCAGGTGACAGAGACAGTCCCCCAAGCATAATACTAGGGTCCCTAGATTACTTCAGGGGGAAGTGTAGAGGCCCAGCATAAAACAATTCTTAATTTGTGACATTCCGCCTGACCAGTACAACTTAGATAAGTTCATCCTTTGACCAGCACAAATTAAATAAGTTCATAAGTTTCTATTAAGCACTTTCATATTGTTTCAAATGTAAATTGCAATCCCATTACCTTGTTTTTGATTTGCCTATTACTGATAAAAATATAATCTGATAGGACACAATCAAGACTGGAATAAAAAAAACACATTTCACAAATGACTCCAATTTGATGGCCTCCCTGTTTTAATCTCACTGCAGGTATATTCATACTTCTCAACATGTTACGGGTATTTATATAAAACTTTGAGCAGTTTTATCCATATGAATGGATGCAACTGCAGTCTTCATCATGCCTCTAAAAAAGGAATTAAAGATATTAGTCTTTATCAACTTGCTAAAAGTATTTTTTCTTCTGGTTTCATGTGAAGGTCAATGTGGAATCAGGGTACATGATCTAATCTCAGTGGACAAATTTCAGTCTCATCCAAGATCAAAAACAAAAAGAAAACAAAACATTTAAAATAAGCAAAACTTAAAACAAAACATAAGGATCAGTTAAGCAGCTTTAGAAAGCAAAGTCAAAAGGGAGCAAGCAAACAGTGGTCAACTATGTATGAGTTAACTCTAGTAAATGGATTATACAAAAAAGAGTTTATCAATGAAAATAGCTACTAACAAAAGAAAAGAAGGCAGACAGAAGACAGTTATATAAATATTTACAAATGATTAAGTAGCCTAATGAAGTTTTATGTCGGTTTTATGAAGTATTGCCAATATAGGTGAGGGGGCATGACCAAGATGGCTAACTGAGAGCAGCAATTGGTGAAAGCTCTGTGACTGAAAACTTTTCTCTGATAGAAAATATAATAAAAAAATAAAATTGTTAGATACCTGATAGCTAACTGTATTCACTAATAGTCAGAGAAATGATTTATGTCTTCAAGTTCTTCAAAAGCTTTCATTTTACTGTTAGAATTTCAACTGCTTGGTTAAGAGAGAAGAGACTTCAACATGTGCCACTCAAAAATGGTACTCAGAATTCTTCTGTTAGAAAAGACATCCAGTTACTAATATCTGGGATTCAGAATATGTTACTTAAAATGGACAAGCTGGATATCTAGAAAGTTTGAAAGAAGAGGCCAGAAAGAAAATGGAACATTTAGAACTTCTTATGAAACAAAGTGCACAAATCAGTCGTATGGAAGAAGCTTCAAATAATCATGAATGGAGAATAACTGAAGTTGAGTCTCAGACTGAATTCCTTTTAAAACAAAATAACTGGCTCATAGATAAAGTTGATGATTTAGAAAATATACTGAGATGAAATAACATCAGAATATATGGTATACCTAAAAAGTATGAAGGAGACAAGATAATAAACGTCTTAACAACTTGGCTACATAAAACATTAAATCTACCTGAAATTTTATCTTTTGGAATCAAAACAGTACACAGATCCATGAGAGAACCTTCAAGGCAGGAAAACTCACCAGCAGGTTCAATTATAGTAAAGTTTATGCCCAGCTTAGAAAAAGATTAAATATTAAAACAGCATTGTCCAGCCCACCTATTAAAATAGGTGAACATGTAGTTAGATTTGACAATGATTATTCTGGCAAAGTAATGAGCAAAAGAAAACACATTAAAGAACTTAAAAAGAACAATATTAAAGCCACTTTGGTGTTTCCTGCTAATATCAAATTATTTCTTTGTGGATAAACTAAAACATGTGACATACAGGAGGTGGCATCTATTTTTGTTAACAAAAATAAAATCCTTGATAATACTGAAGAAATGGATTGGTACACTGTACCCCTCAAGAGGCAGAGTAAACTGAATTTGTGGAAAACTTCTAACTTAAAAAAAGCTTAAAAACAAGTGATTTTTATTCTCTGATTGCAGATTAGGTAAAACTTTTGTATAGGAATTTAAGCTTCAAAACCTATGTAAGTATGTGTTTATATTTTAAGTTAAAGCATTTTGCGTGATAAGGAATATTAATAGTTTTATTATATTTGCAGTTTAAGACTTAATATATTTCATTTAAACTAAATGTATAAATGTATTTCTAAATGGTAAACAAATACTTCCTGTAAGACAATGCCATTAAATTATAAGCAATAGAAATGGTAACTTTAAGAATAAATTACAACAAAAATCAAAAAGTCAACAAAGCAGCTGAACAAAAAAATAGATCAAAAAACTGCTCAAGGCTTGGAAAATATGAAACCACATAGTCTGAAAGGAGCATTTGAAAAGGGGAGAAATAGAAGCACATGTAGCATTAAGAAGGGGCATATCAACAGGGGTATGCACAAGTGTCATGACTGTTCTGTCTGTAGGTTTATTTTAGAAGGTCCCTACATTCAGCTTCCTCACATACTTTATACCATAGGGGTCCCTGGTAGTTTTTGTTGCAAAACAAAAGGAGTTGTTTATATTGTAGTGTGTGACAAATGCTCATCATTTTATATTGGTATGACTACTAGAAAATTAAATGTTAGAATGAAGGAGCATATGTATAATATTAGAAAAAAGGAGAAAAAACAAATATTTTATAAACATAGTGTTGAATGTATTGGTTTTAGAAAAAATTTGTTTTCTATCCTGGAACACTGTGAACCTGACATCAGGGGGAGTGATTACAGGAATTTTTTGGCTCAAAGAGAGGCTAGATGGCAAATTAAACTACAGGCGGATCATTTTCCTGGGTTAAATGAAACCATCAATATTAAATGTTTCTTAAAAGATCGTGAAGCATATGTTTTATAATGTTTGTTATTGTAATGTACTCAATTATGCCTATTCTATAGTGCATAATGATGAATGAAGAGTTTGCTTTTTGTAAAGGGCTCTTTAATTATGTTTTTACACTATGTAATTGATTAATTGATTTTAATTGTGTGCAATATTTAAATGAATGCTTGATGTAACATTCCTTTTGGTTCTGAAGAAGTTTTTTACAAAAGCGTTGAATAAAGTGGAAGTTACGCTAGTCCGTGGTTTTGTATTTTCCAAGCCTTGAGCAGTTTTTTGATCTATTTAAGAATAAATTAGTTAAGAATTTTATTTGTTTCAACTTTGCTTAGCATGTGCATTGGTTGGTTAACTGAATGTCAGATCTAAGTAATATGTTAATTAGACGTATTAAAGTGCTAGCAATTTTGTTCTCTTTGTTTCTGTGTAACACAATCATTTCACATGTTGTTTATGAAGCAAGTAACACTTTAGAAAGCATGAAAACAAAAGAATGTTCCACTTATGTGAAAATGCTTTATTGTTGCTTGCTTTGCTTCTTACCTGCTCCTTGAGCTGTTTTGTTGAAAATCCAGGTCCTAGAAGAGTTCAAAGTTTATCACTGATGTCTGTGAAAGCAAGAAGTGCCTTAATAATGGCCATGGCAACAAGGAGAAAGTATATTATCTTATTTTCAAGTATATGTGACAAATCTACTCAAAATGACATATTTTTTTAAAATACTTATTTAAAAGTGAAGAATTGGTAAAGCAAAAGCTATAGTAATATTTTATATTGAGCTGTTGGCATATAATTTGCTTACATTTTGCTGAAAGTTAATAGCTTATGCTGTAGTGTTATTAACTTTAACTGTATGGTTCATGGGAAGGGGTAAATTTAGATGTTTGCTGCTGATTAAAACAGCCTAAAAGAATTAAGAAAAATGAGACACTTACAGAAGAAATTACCAGTTGCTGTGAGCTGTGAGTTGACATTTTCACATGCTGTAATCAAATACTAATATCAAGATGTGAAGCTTATATCAGAACAACAGTTCACAATGTCTGAAAACACACATTCAGATTAAACAAACAGGAATTCTTTTATACATAGTCAAGATTGCTTATAATACTAAAAGTAATAAGAAGTGAAAGCATCTTAAGAATAATATGCAAATGCACAAGGAATAAAACATCTACTATGCAATATTAATAAAAGAGCAGTATCAATAAGTTTAGCAGTATCAATAGGTTTAGAAATATATATATATATATATATATATATATATATATATATATATATATATATATATATATATGTATATATATATATATATATATATACACACACACACACACACACACACACACACACACACACACACACACACACACACACACACACATACATGCATGTCTAGATACTGTAATCTCTAATAGACAGCTGATGATAAAATAGTTCTTTGATGGGAGATTTTAGAAATGCAAGTTACATATACAAGATTAAATACATAAAGTGAGATTTAAACAACAAGGAAATTAGACAGCATTGAAATCCTTAAAAATTAATGACAGAATATCAATCAATTTTAATGTATAAAGTGGAGATAGCATTGGAAATAAAATTACACAGTTATGCAATGACTTAAAAAATCTTCATAGATTAGCTAATAGAAGTAAGATGTTAAGCAAAGAGGCACAAATTAATAATATCCAAAATCCTTACACTAATAAGCTTACTTCAGACAGAGAAAATGTTTAATATTTTTTAAAAAATTCCAAGAGGACCTTGATGAAGACAAAACTAATCCTGATGATTACAAAAATTGATAAATATTTAAAGAAAAATGTTACCAGTAAACTTTATCACCAACATGTATCTCTGTTGAATAATTCTATTACGCTAACAGAAGTTAATAAAGCTTTAAAAAAGGGGGAAATTATAAAACTCCAGGGTTAGATCATTTAAGTATAAAATTATGTAGTCTGCTTCCATTAAATATTTTAGAATTACTCAACGACATTTTCAGAATAATTCAGAAAGACAAGATAATTTTCCCTCATGGAAATGTTGTGTGATCTCACCTATACTTAAGCAAGGAAATGATAAAAAGTTAGTTACCTTATATAGATCTATTTCATTATTAAATGTTGACTATAAAATATTTACTTCCATCTTTACTACAAGATTAAGAAATATAGTAAATAAATTAATCAATAAGGGTCAAACATGATTTATAGTCAATAGATTATCATATGACAATAAAAAGGGGTAGTAGCTATCTTAGATTTAGCAAAAGGAATGAACAAAAAATTGGCCCTAATTAGTTCAGATATCGAGAGAGCTTTCAATTTTGTAGATTGGAGCTACTTGTTTACACCTTTAGAAACATTTGCATTTCTAGAACAATTTCTTGGAATATTAAAAAAAAAACTTGTATAGGGACTCCAAAGCATATGTTAAAATTAGATCTTGCCTTTCTGTGGGATTCACTTTAAACAAAGGCACAAAGCAAGTATGTCCCTTGGTCCCTCTACTGTTTGCTTTAGTTATCAAACCCTTAGCTAATACTGTAAAAAGCAATGAAAAAAATGATGGATTCCCTATTAAGAAGGATTGTCAATTAGAATGCAACTTTTTGCAGAAGATATTTAACTAACTATAGGAGATTTCAATTACTCAGTTGAAGAACTAGATGAGGAAATTGAAAAGTATCAAGAAGTATCGCTGCTGAAATTTAATAATAAAACTTAAACTTTTGTGTTCAATCAGTTGCTAGATAGGAAGTTTAAAGATACAGATAAATATAAATATAATTGGGAAGGAAAAAAACTAAAATATTTAGTAATAAAAATCTATCAAGATGTGAGTAAGATTACTAATAAAAGTTTTGAAAAAATAATTGAAGAAGTGTCACTTCTTATTAACAAATGGATTGAATTTCATTTTTAAACTTTTGAGGATAGGTTAGTACTTATTAAAATTATTATGTCATCCAAGATCATATATGTATTCTTCACACATTGTGATAAGTCAGTTTTGTCATTATTGTTATTGGTTGTTGATTCTCAAGAGAAATGTTTTCATTGATTATTATTCACATGTATGATAAGCCTTTTTACTACTAATATACCTTACATTAGAGTCTGTATTTATTTCTGATGAAGTTCTTCAAATAATAAAGAATGAAAGAGCACTCAAATACAACCAAGTCACCAGTCTTTTCTGCAAGGGTTTTGGATTCTTTTATTTTATATATATGTGTGTATATATATATATATATATATATATATATATATATATATATATATATATATATATATATATATATATATATATATATATAAAATATAGCGTCTACTTCCCATGGCTGACTTTTCACAAAGTTGACTTTCATATGGCCGAGACCATATGATCGACTTTTGGAAAGCCGACCATGTAAAATAAACACAAATAACACAACAAACACTTACTTTTAAACTGTTAGCAGGTGGGCAAGCCCACCTGCATCCACCGTAACTTAAATATGCCAACTCTGAGACCGCACTACAGTGCAGAAGTGGGAAATTTTCCCATTCTGCACTGTACGGAGAAACATGGTTGGCTTTTCAAAAGTCGGTCATATGGTCTTGACCATATGAAAGTCGACTTTGTGAAAAGTTGACCGTGTGAAGGGGTCCCATAATATAATAAATGTATAATATATATATATATATATATATATATATATATATATATATATATATATGGGATCCGGACACATGCTCAACTAGCATATGTCTGAATCACAAAACACTGAACACACATACATGAAAGCGCTTAACATCGGCAAGCGCTTCCATGTATGTGTGCCTGTTTCGTAGATCAGACTACATTGCGGGTAAGGCAAAATTCCCTTTTCCCCACTGTAGTGCGATCTCGGAGTGAGAATAATAAGGTAGGGGGAGTGGGGGTTGTAGGGGGGTGAAGTCTTCAATAGTTTCAATACCTGACAAAAAGAAAATAGAAAAAAATATTAAGTTCATTGATATGGTATCCTAAAAAGCCAAGAATCGCTTACAGAAATCATATGAAATTATGGGAGTGTGGTGGTATTAGCTTTTCAGATGTAATATCATATTGCTCTGCCAAATTTTAACTCTGGTATACTCTGGATTGACTCAGTTTGCATTAGTCAATGGAAAACAATTCAGAGACAGATTATATTACATTCGTATAAGTTTATCAAATATGATAAATTAGAAATATGTAACAATCCTTTCAGCTGGATAATAAAATTTTCCTTGGGAGGAAATTCATTTCAATATTTAGATGCTCCATATATGAAATCAGTTCTTAAAACAGTTAAGATATATATTTTTAAAGTCCCAAAGTTATATAATTTAATTATAAATAATGATAATAATTTTGATCAACGGAACTTTTTAGATAGTGGATTGAGTGACTCAGTAGATGGTAAGAATAACTGTGACTTAAATTAGTCAAACTTCTTCAAGATAATACTAGAAAGTTTTATGTGGGAATTAGAATGTTTGTTATTCCATGCAAAATCTCTAAGTTTAGTAAAATTACTTCTTCAGTTTGTTGGAGATGTAAAGATGTAAAATCTGATTGGACACATATGTTTATGGATTGTGAAAAAATGTATATTGAGAAGAGATAAGTATGTTTTTATGGGGTTATGGTTTGATAATTGTTCTTTTAATAGATCAGTAATAGTAATGAATGCTACCTCTCCTTTATTTTTAAAGCAACCAACACGAAATGTTCTGGAGTCTTCTGGTATTTGAAAAGTTATTACAAAAAATGGAAATTGAGCTTCCTACATTTAAATAATTTTTAAATTTAACAGCAATGCTATGTAAAACGGAAAAAGGAAGTGATTAGAATAAGATCTATAAATTATATTAAGACTTTTACTTGTTGTGATAGCTTTGAAATGTTGCTATTGAAATACCAGGACTCTTAATTACTAATTGTTAAGGTTACCATGATGATTCAATGTACTCCTAATATTGTATAACAGTATGTGATACTGAATTTCCTTTCTGCGTATATATTGTTCATAAGTTAAAGCAGTAAAATATTTCTTAAAGAAAGAAAGAAGAGCAATTGCATTCTGTTTGGAACATGAGATGATCTTTCAGTTGTGATAGAATAGAGGAGTAGGTAGAGAGGTCTTTGAGATGGGAAGAGAGAGATTCCCAGAATGAATGGTTAGAGTACTGCAATTTGTTTTGAGGTTTTGCAGAATGACATTGTATATATTGTTCATATGTTAAAGCAGTAAAATATTTCTTAAAGAAAGAAAGAAGAGCAACTGCATTCTGTTTGGATTATGAGATGATCTTTCAGTTGTGATGGAATAGAGGAGTAGGTAGAGAGGTCTTTGAGATGGAAAGGGAGAGCTTTGCAGAATGAATGGTTAGAGTACTGCAATTTGTTTTGAGGTTTTGCAGAATGACATTGATTACCTTGTTCCAGCTGTGACATTTTGGAAGTTTAATATATTGCTATATGGATCTGAAATGTCTGTGTAACTCTTGAAAACTTTAAAAAAAATCCACACAGAAGACAGGTTTGACTTTCACAACAATGAAATAGAATAGGCACATTTTGTCCTCACTTGTCTTAGGACTTCATCAAACTATATTCTATATAAATCAATCCATTTAAATAGGAAAATAAGTCAGGGAATATCAAAATAAGCCAGTAGCATAAACTTCATTACTTTAAAAACTTATATCAAAGTTACTAATTAGTTTTGACTGCTCTAGATATTTTAAATAGTTCTGTTATGTTTGTAAATTCTGCTATTTATTTTCCTCATGGTTTCCCTAATACAGACTTAATTACAACAGTATGTGAGAATTTTATCTTTCTTAGTACTCATGTTGTTAAATAGCCATCTGTAATTCTTATGTGGGAGAAAACTTTAAGAAGAAGAAATTGTTGAATGTACAATCACAAATGCTATTATATTAAAAGTTTCCCAGAATGCATTATGGAAGTACTATGTTATATGTAAACACTTTAGCATATATGTATTGCATATTTTTCCAACTATTTACCAGTCTATCTAAATGTCTGGCTATATAGCTATCTATCTGTTTATATACATTTGATAACCAGTATACTGAACTAATCCAAGCTGGACTAATTTCAGACATAGGTTAAGAGTACAACAAAGTAACTGCAAGAATTTGCAATTTAATAGCGAAGAGCAGAGTAAAGGTTCAACTTTGGGAAATTTGACATATTACTGGTGAACAATACATTGCACTGGCAGCTAATTCTGAATGCAAATGTTTAAATTATTCATTAAATATTAAGTGAATTTTAAAATTGAATGAAATCCTAAAACAAGTGAGGTTGAAAGCTCTTACTCTGTTTCATTGTATAGGTAGAGTCATTGTTATGGTCGATCTTGGCTACTGAGTGGATATAATATTTTAATTCAATTTAATTTTAATTAAATATGTTTAATAAATTGATCATGTTTGGTGTTAGTATTCTTGAAAATAAAATAAATGTCTAACTAAGGTTGAAATGGATTGTAGACATACATTATTCATCCCTACCATTGCTATTAAAGAGAAGGCCAATTGAGATACATAGAAATGTCAACTAGCAATTAGTGCAAATATAGGAAATTCAAGAAGTGTAAATGAGAGAGTGGAGAGGTGGGGGAGTCCATTACAAATATGCTAGTAAAAAAAGGCTGTAAGGTTTCAAGCTGAAAGAGAGTGAGCAGAAGGGATATAGAAGGGAAGCAGGTATTTTAGGTACATAACAGAAAGAGGGAAAGAAAAACAGAATCCCTGGGCTGAGCAAAGATAAGAGGCAGAGAATAGAAGAGTAGGTAAAAACAGAGGCACTGAATGAATACTTCAGTCTTCACAAAGGAATGCAGGAGGATGATGACATACTGGAAAAGAAACAGGTTACAATGGGGAGAGAAAAACAGCTCTTGTACTCACTTTCCTCACTTATCTAGAGGAAAATATTTTTTTATTCAGGCATGTCCAAGGGTCAGCTCCCAGTGTTCTCTCCTGTCTATCTGATGAATCTGGGTATCTTGAGGCAATGTAGAAATTGCCTCATGTACACAGACAACCCTCTCCTCCTACCACCCAACACTACAACCTGTGAAAGATGCACTTATCTAGCCAAATTGGAGGTAAAGCTCTCTCCAACCAAGACTGAACTTGACAGTCATGAGGAGAAGGTAAACATTTGCACCACACCACACTCATCACCTAGTCTCACTAAATCTACACCACCAAAATCCACACATAGTAACACAAAAACATTTGTGGATGCTCTCAATAATAAACTGTCTAAGCAACAGAGACCTCCAATGCAGAAATGCAGGCAACCTCCATCCCCCAACACAACCCAAATGACACATAGCCCACAGACTCAGTGTGCCACTCAACCACAGCCAATAAGGCAAAACAACGTACCCAACACACTAGTCATAGGTGACTCTATAGTCAGGCACACTGATGTCCCACTCACCAGGCTAAACAAGGAGAAGGTTACTGTCAGCTGCCTGTCAGGTGCCAGGATCCGCCACATAACCCACGCACTCAGGTCACTTCACAACAAGTACAAATATGACTCTGTCATTGTCCATGTTGGTGTGAATGACCTGAGATGCACCTCCCTGGACTACATGAAAAGAGACATGGAAGAGCTCTCCGATCTTGTAGCCCTGAGTAGCATTCTGCCATCACCCAGAATGATTCCGCAGTACAAGTACAAAATGATTGACTTCAACAATTGGATAAGCTTCTGGTGTCATTCTAAGGGGATCCAGTATCTGTCTGCTTGGGATGACATGGTCAACAGACCACGATGCTTTGCCACAGATGGCCTGCACCTGTCGCCCCTGGGATTCCAGATACTGGCTAAGGCTCTTGCTGCCCATATAGTGCCTTTTTTAGGTAAGGTTCAAATAACAAATTCACCACCATAACAGGAACAAGCAAGCAAAAACTGAGAGTAATGCTACTCAATGCTAGAAGTCTAAATCTCAAAATGCACTCACTCAAGGCACTCCTTAAAATGGAGAACATTGATATCTGTGCAGTGACTGAGACATGGCTCAAGGCTCCAGAGAGCACCCCTGCACTACCAGGCTATAACTCATACCACACTTTTTGGCTATGTAACCTGGACCGAAACACCAAAGGCGGAGGTGTGTCCATATACATTAAGGATATCCACACCTCCAGGCTAGTTTCTCAGCATAATGCATCCAATGTTATCCAAGTGCAACTAACTCTGGGCAAAACTGCAATCCAAATTGTAGCTTGCTACAGATCCCCCACCATGCTCCAGGATTCCCACTCCTCTTTTCTTGATGTACTGGAAAATATTAGGGTTCAATCAAACACCCTAATAATGGGCGACTTCAACTACCCCACCATTAACTGGGAAAACTACTCATGTACCAACTCCTTAGCTCAATGTTTTATGGAATTCATAAACTCCAATGCCCTGGATCAACTTATTCACACCCCCACCAGGGGCAACAATATCCTAGACCTAGTCATTACCAACATGAGTGACCGGTGTTCCACACCTGAAGTCAATTCCTCATTGGTCCGATCTGACCATAAGCTAATTACCCTTGATATCCACATCCCACCCCCACCCCCCATTAAGATAACCACAGTAAAAAATTTCTCCAAAGCCAACTTCATGCTTCTTAAGACAGAAGTGGTGAACTTCATGACACCCATGCAAATGGACAATACAGTTACAACTGCTGAATCCTACACAAATGCACTCTATAAGCACTTACACAAGTGCATGGCTCGTGCTATCCCAAACAGAATCAAGACACTATCCTCCAAAAAAAGGAAGCCTACCTGGTGGTCCCCTGCCGTAAACAAACTGTACAACAGAAGGAAGAAACTGTTGCAAAAGAGAGTAAAATCCCATGAGTGGAGGAGCTCCCTGGTCAGCCTCAGTAAGAAGCTGAGATCCCTTATAAGATCCTCCAAAGCTAGCTATGAAAACAAAATTGCCACTAATTTCAAGTACAACCACAAAGCATTCTATAGCTATGTCAAGAATCTCGATGGCAACACCCAGACCTGCTCTGAGTTACAGCACAAAGGCACAAAAATTACAGAACCAACTGATATTTCCAACATCCTGGCAGATAGATTCAGTACTAACTTTATCCCCCTATCACCACCTAAAGGGCCCATATCTATACAGGAAGAATGCAGAGTCCCTGTAATCACAACTACGCAGGTAAAAGCTGCACTCTCTAAAGCCAAAAACACAGCATCCATGGGACCGGACAACATCCCAGGCTGCGTTTTAGACGAACTTCAGAACGAACTGGCTCCCCACTTAAGCACCACATTCAATAATAGCCTCGCATCAGGCTTTGTGCCCACTGAATGGCACATAGCAACAGTTATCCCACTCCACAAAAGGGGAGCCACCACTGATCCTGGGAACTATCGACCTATTAGCTTGATGAGCCTGGTCTGCAAGGCCATGGAACGTATCATCATGGAACTCATAAACAAAGACATTGGTAACCTCCAAACTCTGGATCCCACCCAGTTCGGTTTTGTGAAAGGCAGATCATGCCTCTTGAACCTGATCAACTTCTTTGAGGCAGTCACCAAAGCTATAGATGAGGATAAGGTGGTTCACACAGCCTCTCTTGACCTCACCATGGTTTTCGACACCATCCCTCATTCTGGAATTATAGCTAAACTGACTAAACTAGGTATAAATACCTACATCACAAGATGGGCTGCCAACTGGCTCACTGACACAACCCACACTGTAAAAGTTGCAGACTCCAAATCTGAACTCAAAGCGGTGACAAGTGGAGTAACACAGGGTTCCGACCTGGGACCTTTCCTGTTTGGTATCTACTTCTCTGAAGTACAGGCTAACATGGAAGGCCTCTGGCTAACGAAGTTCACAGATGACTGCAAACTAGGAGCCATAGTCAAGTCCTCAAATGATGTGGACATCCTACAGAAGGGCCTCGCTGAGACAGATGCCTGGTGTCAGAAACATGGCCTCAAGCTCAATGCCAAAAAGTGCAGTGTCATCCCCGTTGGTAAAAACTCTGTACCCATGAACTACCACATAGGCAACAATCTACTTAACACCGAATGCGTGATAAGAAACCTTGGGACCCAGGTGGACAGTAGTCTCTCCTTTGATAGTGACATCGCCACAGTAGTCAGGAAGTCCTTCTATGTGGCAAACCTCATCATAAAAGGGTTCTCATCCAGGAAAAAAGAGGTCATTGTTCCCCTCTACTCGACACTCATTAGACCCATTATAGAGTACAACGCCCCTTTTGGAATGTACCTCACAAGACATCTGCAGCAGCTGGAAAGGCCACAGAAGTACCTCACAAAGAGGATTACTGGCCTCAAACAAATGTCTTACACTGACTTCCTCAAAAAACTCCAGCTTTACTCCGTAGTATATCGCCTTCTCTGAGGTGATCTCTGCCTAACATATAAGCTATGTCAATCCCAGAGCCGTTGGACATGCTACACCTAAAGAAATCCCAATCCCTCTGAGCTACACACTCTAGGGACCTAAACCTTGTCACCACAATAAACAGGACATGCTGAAGGGATGGATTCCTGTCCCAGAGACTTCCCATACTCTGGAACAGGCTACCCATCTATGTCGAGCAAAGCTCTTCATTAGCACTCTTCAAGAAAAATCTTGATGAGTGGATGGGAAATAGGAAATACACCCCGGGGATCACTTCTGTGTCTCTGCTCGACAGTGTCACAGGAAAATAACTTTCTTGGGTGGTGTAAGCCAGGGAACCTTGTTGGCTAGGCTTCCGTAGGCCCTTGGGCCAATAGCCTAGTACCTACCTATGAACCTATGAACCTATGAGAGCAGTGAATAAACAATATAATAGAGAGAGATAGAGAGACAGAGGAGATTCAGTGGGAAGTGGCAGCTGTTAGGGAGAATAAAGTGCACAGACCAGATTAACTGCTTCCTGGAGTCATCACAAATCCAGCTAGTGTGTTGTAAGACCATCTGACAGATATCTTCAACAGATCACTAGCTAGTGCAGAAGTGTCAGAGGACAGAAAGGCAGCAACTGTGGTTTCATTATGCCAGCAGGAGTAGGTCAGCAGGCATATTAGCTTAATAACATTGTCAGAAAAAATTATGGAAGAATCCAGATTTTAAGGCTGGTAGCATTTCAATAGGTGAGCAATCTTCATGACAGCAACCAGCATGAGATCACAACTAACATGAGTTGTAAAAGTCAAACTTGATGGAGTTTGCAAGTGAACATGATAGAAGAGTATGAGTAGAATATTCATTCTAGACCACAGCAAGGCCTTTGAACTGATCCACACAGAAGGCTCACAGGAAAACTGTAGGGGTTGCGGGAATTGGAGAAAAGTCCAAGTCTGATGAATTAGATAGCTGTATGGCTAAATAGTAGGGCACAGAAGGTAGTGGGGAGAGAAACGATGTCTGAAATTAGGGAATTGACTAAATGAGTATCATAGAAATCTGTCCTGGGTCCAGTACTCTTCAATGTGCTTTATCAGACATGACTGGGGGAATAAAGAATAAGTTGCACCTCTTTGCTGAGGACATAAAGATAGGTGCAGCAGGGGGTGATCAGATAAAGACTCTAGTGATGGATTTAGATAAACTGAGTAAGTGGACAGAAATGGGCAGTTCAGATTTAGTACAAATAAATTCAAAGTACTGTACTTCAGACACAACATCCCAAGTGTGAATATCCAACTAGGAGGAGTAAAACATATGGGAACAGAACAGGAAAAGGATATGGGGTGTTGATCCTACCTGGACTGGATCACCAAAAGCAGACTGAGAGGGCAGTGGCAGAAGCAAATAGAATACTGGGATACCACTCAGTAGTATAGATTCCAGAGGCAAAAATGTAATACTACCACTCTAAAGGGTCTTGGTCAGACATCTTGAATACTACATGGAGTTCTAGAGGCCTGTCATTAAAAGAGATACTGCCAGCCCAGCAAGCTGGAAATTTGTAAATTATATGTCTTTTGTAAATATCAACATGATTTATATAGAAATGTGACAAAGACAGACACTGCCAGCACAGCTGTCTGGAATTTTGTAAATGGTTATGTGTCATTTGTGAATGCCAGCATGCTTCATGTAAGATACTTGTGTTACAACGGTATTAGAACTGTATGTTATGTGTATATCAAACTTGTTTGTACAGACATGTGTGTTGAAAAGGGTTTGTAAAGTACTGAGCTTAAAAATGCACCCACAGTGTACCCTACTGGAAAAGAATAGAAATATACATGCCCTATTATAACTGTTTAAATGTATACTTTAACAGTGGAAACTTGAATACAGGAGGTTAATTTTAGTAAAATAACTGAAATTAAATTACTTTATGGCCAGGCCATAAGAAGATGTTATCTTTCATTTTCAGTGCAGTAACAGACACAACCTTCTGTATTGTCTTGGAAGTGTTATTGTTTTATGACTTCCAGTATCTATAAAGACCTAAGGAAAAGCCCTTGTCTATGTATTTTCTCAGGTAGATGCCAGATTCCAGCAGTGGGGATTTTACTTGGGATAGAGTCAGATGGCAAGAAATGATGTCATTCTACAAGCTATACCAGCAGTAATATTTGAGATATTAATTTGGGAAGTCTCTTAGTGAGATATAGCATTCTGTATTCTGTCTTTGACCTGACAAGAAGACCCATTCACCACACATCTGTCTTGCTCTTAAGTAAGTTAACTAGGGTGTAGTATAATTCTCTTAGATATAGTCAGGAATATAAGCTTAGCTTAGATATTTTTATTTATTTATTTGAGACTGCCCTGCAATGTTGTTTTAAATATTTCCTGTGATTTTGAACTCTGATGTCACTGTAAATATATATTTAGAATTGTCCTGTTCTTTTATTATTTATTGTTAAATACATTTAGCCTTTTCATTGTGACTGATCTTTGTAGGGATATTTAAGCTCTGAGAGTACTTGCATATTTATTTGGTGAAACTGGGCCACTCCTAATAGCTTTGCTCTTGGTCAAACTACCGTTTGTATTGATAGTAACATTACACAGTAAGATTGGACAACCATTGTGAAAGGCTTTAAAGTAGCTGATAAGGGGTTCTGGTGGCAGTGATAACTACCTTATATTCTGGGAAGAGGGGGGCATAGCTAGTAAACCTGTGCCATCCTTTTCCAGGTGTGTGTGTGTGTGTGTGTGTGTGTGTGTGTGTGTGTGTGTGTGTGTGTGTGTGTGTGTGTGTGTGTGTAAAACAAATCTACAAGAGTGTGTGTGTCAGCTACTTAGGCAGGGACATGAAGCACTGGTTGGAGAAAGAGAGAGAGAGAAAGAGTGCTGGAGGGCTTGGCTTGGAACCCTGGCTAAGGACTCAACTCTATAGCTGTGCCACTGGGGAGTCTTACTGGGGATCTGGGCAAAGTGGAAGAAACCAGCCCTGGACTGACTGTGGTCCCTGTGTACTCTTAAGGGAGATTGCACCTAATGCACAGAGCTGCTTCTGGAAATACTGTGTACCTGTAATCCTCCCAATGTAAATCATCCACTGTTGCCAGTGGTGAGGATTGAGGCTTCTTGATTACTGGTCCAGTGGTGGGGTGTGACAAGGCTATATAAGGAAAAAGATATCAAGCTGCTGAAAGGAATTCAGTGGGAGAGATGCATAGGATGGTAGGGAAAGAATATGACCAGAGGCTAGAAAACTACACATTTAACAACCTTTTCAGCTCTGAAGGTCATATTAGGTAATGGATATCAGGTTGCTAGAAGGATTCCACAGGAGAGCTACCAGAAAGATTCCTGGAATGGATAAGAAGGAATATAACCAGAGGCAGAGGGGTTAGTACTCTTCTCATCTAAGACCAGAACAGATAGGGAACAAACTGGTGCACCAGACCATGTCATGGAAATATTATGGGGTCATTCTGAACAGGAGGGCCAGAGGGGAGAAGAAGGTGGTACAAGCAGGTGAGTGCAGAGACTAACTACTCCATGAATATCTGAAATCCCTTCTTCACATAGAGAGATTTGGACCTATAGAATGAAGCACCAGAATGGATGGTCAAACAGGCATTCAAGAAAGTTCAGGCCAGGTGGAAAAAGAGTTATGGGAAAGGTTAGAATAGAGGAGAAATAGGAAGTCAAATGCACTTAAAAAAGAGATTTAGATATTGTAAGCATATTTTCTCTTTTGCCATCAAGCAAGTGTAATGTATTAATCTATTCTTTTTTGTTTTCATATAATATTTCCTGAAGATAGTTCCTAAGGTTAAAAATGTTGTCAGCTGTTAAACGTGACACTGTACATTTCCAAAAGTCATCTTGAGATATATATTTAACTTCACCTTATGTGGAGCCCCCCCACACACACACACACACATAATCAATTCATCCTTAACAGCACTGCTTTTGCTCAGAGGATGGCTTTGAACAGTAGTTACCCAAGACTTGACTAGTTTATACTGACAGACATTTCTCCCTCAGTTGACCTCAGGTAATGCATAGACGTTCTTCCTTGTTCTTCTGAAAGCAAAAAAATGACCGTTTGGTTCAACCCACGATAACACACAAATATCCAAACGGACAAACCTCTGCAGCCAAAGTGAGTAAAATAAATCCACCGGAGACCACGTAGATATTTTCAAGGTTTAATAATATCCACAGTAAAAGTAAATATATCCACAAGTCAAAATAGGTTGAGCGCTTTCACTCGACAAGCGAGTTTCATCAGAACACTAATTAAATGCATGATGCATTTAATTAGTGTTCTGATGAAACCTTCACAACCATTTTGACTTGTGGATATATTTACTTTACTGTGGATAATGAAAATATCTACGTGGTCTCCGGTGGATTTATTTTACTCACTTTGGCTGCAGAGGTTTGTCCGTTTGGATATTTGTGTGTTATCCTTGTTCTTCTGGTATACAAGATGCATTGCCATTTACACTAATACTTTCCCACTGATTTTTTTGAAGTCACTTGAAATATTGAATTGGACTGGATTGTATCTTCAGTTGTTTGTCTATTTAGTACATTTCCAACAACAGCAATACAAATCTGCAATGGGCATTCTTTTTCCTTCTTCTTTTAGTAACCCTTTTTAAAATGATCATGCGAGCTATTATTTCAAGACTGACTGTTATCATAAGAATCTCTAAGAGGCTTCATAACCATTCCTGTCTAGTGAAATGGCCTGCTTCCTTTGTCTGACATATAATGTCTGTTCACTAATGCATTTTTGTTCAATGGATTCATGTGACTATTGATTTCTATTACTAAGACAAGCAGTGGCGTAACTACGCGAGGCGAAGTGAGGCAATTGCCTCAGGGCGCCAAGTGGCAGGGGGGCGCTTTTACAGGGGCCATACCTCTTTAATTTCCGAATTTCTTGTTTCTTTTTTTTTTTTTTTTTTTAAATAACTCCCTATGTCATCACGCGCATGCCGTGTGTGATGACGTCAGCTTCTACAGAACGGTATGTGTGTGCAGAGCGCAAAATTTATTCCCATATCTTCTCTCCTCCTCCAGGTAAAATATAAACAGTAAAGTAAATCTATATGACAAACTGCTGCAGCTTTAATTATTTAAGCTGCAGGCTACGTTTTTATGATTACTGTGCTTTTGTTTCAGTTTCCATATTTAACGGCTGTAGACACTAGGCAGGTAACGGTTACATTTGATTATGCGAAACTGTGCTTTCATTTACATTTTCATTGCAGGTAGAAGAGCTTGACTTATTTAACAGAGTCAGAGAAAGTGTGCTTGTTTTGCTTTAACAGTTGCAGGTCTACAGGAGAAAATGTGCTTTCAGTGTACATATTGGCTTACAGACAAGGGAGAAAGTGTGTGTGCTTTGCTTATTTAACAAGAAACTGCTTTCGTTTTACTTTTTTTAACAGTTTCAGCAGATTAAAATGTGCTTTCATGTATATTGGTTTCAGGATGAGAGAAAGTGTATGTGTGCTTCACTTATTTAATGAGAAACTGCTTTCGTTTTACTTTTGATAGTCGCAGAAGAAAATGTGCTTTCAATGTGTATGTATCGGCTTACAGGCAGAGCAAGAAAGTGTGTGCTTTAACAGAGAAACTGCTTTTGTTTTAATAGTTACAGGATAAAATGTGCTTTTGTGTACATATTGGCTTATAGGCAGGACGAGAAAGCTTGTGCTTTGGTTATTTAAGGAGAAACTGCTTTTGTTTTACTTTCACTTTAACAGTTGTAGGCAGGAGAAAGTGTGTGCCTTACTTATTTAAGGAGAAACTGCTTTAGTTTTACTTTCACTTTAACAGATGGAGCCTGCAGGATGAGAAAGCTTGTGCTTTGCTTATTTAAGGAGAAACCGCTGTCGTTTTACTCTTAGCTGCAGGTCTGCAGAAGAACATGTGCTTTCAGTGAGTAAATATTGGCTTACAGGCAGGGCAAGAAAGTGTGCTTTGCTTATTTAAGGAGAAACTGCTTTAGTTTTACTTTTTAACAGTTGCAGCAGCCAGCAGGAGAAAATGTGCTTTCATGTAGAAAATTTCTTACAGGCAGGACGAGAAAGTGTGTGTTTTAACAGAGAAACTGCTTTATTTTGTTTAGTTGCAGAATAAAATGTGCTTCCATGTACATATTGGCTTACAGGCAGGACGAGAAAGCTTGTGCTTTGCTTATTTAAGGAGAAACTGCTGTCGTTTTAACAGCTGCAGGTCTGCAGGAGAACATGTGCTTTCAGTGTGTAAATATTGGTTTACAGGCAGGGCAAGAAAGTGTGCTTTGCTTATTTAACAAGAAACTGCTTTCGTTTTACTTTTTTAACAGGTGCAGCAGAAGAAAATGTGCTTTCATGTACATATTGGCTTCAGGGTGAGAGAAAGTTTGTGCTTCACTTATTTAATGAGAAACCGCTTTCGTTTTACTTTTAATAGTCGCAGAAGAAAATGTGCTTTCAATGTGTACATATCGGCTTACATGCAGAGCAAGAAAGTGTGTGCTTTAACAGAGAAACTGCTTTTGTTTTAATAGTTACAGGATAAAATGTGCTTTCATGTACATATTGGCTTACAGGCAGGAGAAAGTGTGTGCCTTACTTATTTAACAAACTGTGTTTTCAGTTTACTTTAATGGCTGCAGGAGAGAGAGTGTGTGTGTGTGTGTGTGTGTGTGTGTGTGTGTGTGTGTGTCCGTGTCCGTGTCCGGAATGTTTGGCTTATACTTTTGGTCTGTTCCTCTTAAAATTTGTGGTTTTCCTGGCAAATCCAGTGAGAACTGATTTCACTAAATAATGATATATATTTAAGTTTCAATTTTCCTATCTTTCAGGAAATGCATGGTAACACAACACACATGTTATTCTAGCAACTTTTCTAAGATGATACAAGCACTCTTTAAAATGTGTCCTTGGTTTTGGGCTTTTCTCCCCCCTCCCAATAAATTTTGGCTATTTCCAGATTTCTTGTGCTGATTAGGTCTTCAGGGGAGAGAAGCTTAGTGTTGCTTATGGTAAATCTGTTTGTGTTATTAGTAGCACAAGAGGCAGAATACTTGCTAAGCTGGGGGTTCTACTCCCCCAGCATGTAGATGGATTGCTGTGCTGATGCTATACTCTGTTGTACCTTTAAATGGGGTGGATGCTGCCGTCCTGAGAATGTTCTCTTTGGCAGAGATACCTAGTAACTATGAATGAACCTGTTATCAGTTTGCCATCCATTCCCTATTGTAATATTACTAGGCTAGCTTATTTTTTTGTATGCAACATAGGCAATTTATATCTCAAGGGAACAGGCACTTTATTTGTAGATGAAACAATGAAATAGTAAGTTGTTAGCTAGCAGCAACCTCTGTATTAGTTACAGATCTTACATATTTCTTTAATGTGGAATTATTTAGATGACTGGAGGTACAATTCACATTCTGGTATCTATATAATGTACTGTTTTATAATTGTTTTTTTTTTTTTACTTTTTGCTGAAATAGCACGTCTCCAGATTTCAGTGTTTTATGCCACTGTCATAGGTCAAGCGAACGTGACTATATGTGATTTATTTGGCTTCAGTCATCTCGATGGCTTGGGTTCCCGGGGGGGGGGGGATGTTAGGGCGCCTAGGAAAAGTTTGCCTCAGGGCGCTTCTAACGTAGTTACGCCACTGAAGACAAGCAATGGGGGAAGGTTCTCCTTTGTTGTATCAGTGATGACTGACTCTGAGTGCCTCTATTATACTCTGTGACTATGCCCACAGTATTAATATCATGAGCCTGGAATTTGTCTAAGGAATTTGATGAGGTAAAGTTGCTACTGGAAGGAATAATTAATTCTGTATTGTTTCTCAAATCCTCTACCATGCATCCCATCAGTCTGAAGACTGACTTCATATTTAATGTTCATTCCCATAGCTAGTTCCCTCATATTGTAAATGTTTAGCAAAAAAAAAAAAAACTTTTTGTCCATACAGACCGCCATATCCTCCAGTAGTGAATATATACTGACACTTTTCACAGTTTAGCAGAATGTATGTAGAAGATCAATTTTCCTAGTTATAAACAAATAAAAATACTTTTGGATACTAATGTGCCTTATTACCAAGATGTCACTAATGGCACACACACATATTCTGATACCTTTAAAACACATAATATGTCTACATGCCATATTTCAGTTTACTAAAGATGTAATGTATAATAAACATAACTATGTAAAAAAAAAAACTTTGCCATTCTATAGTTTAACTCTCAATCAGAAATAGCCATGTTTTAATGTTGTTTGAAATAAATTTGTTAAGCAAGGATGTATACAACCTTTTATTTTGGTTAAGTAATTATTCATGTTATCAGAGTCTACAGCACAGTCAGCTTTAATTTTATGCAGTGATTCATTGACCTGCTCAATTATGATAAAAGGGTAGTCAGTTCCCACTACTACATTTCCATCAAATGAGTTAAGTTAGCTTGAAGCTTGCCTTAAAGAAAAAGTACCAAAAACATCTACAAACTTTCCTTCGCCAATTATAAGGATGATTTTCCATAAGGGTAATGTTGATACAGTTATCCATGCTGTAACTTCTGTTCTGCTTAGAATGGATGTTTTATTGTCCCTTTTGTGCAAAGCCAGTGTATACTTGTATTTCTACTTAACTTTGCTGAGCGCAGATCAGAACTTTGCATAAATTAACTCATATATATTTGCTGTCATTGGATGGGTCTTTTATATATAGTTCTCTTAAGTGTTTCTTCCTCCTAGACAATTTTTCTTATGTTTATGTGCCACAGCGGAAGTGAATACTTATTCCTAGGCAGTTTAATTTTAATTTCAAGGATGTACTTTTGCGTGATACTTCCCATTTTTGTCATAAAACACCTCCCATAATCTTCTACAGTTAATAATAACACGCAGACCTCTCAACCTTACCTAGTTTGGAAGTAAGTACCAATTTTCAGACTTGATTTAACCCTTCACATGAAGTACCTATTTTTGGAAGCATGTACCTATTTTCAGGCTTGATTTACTTTCACACAGTTTTCTGAATCCCACCCATCACACCCAGTTTTGAAGATGTTTAGTTCATAGAAATTTAGATTATATGACCAACATATTGGTGGCACCAACAATTTAAAGAAAGAGAATGTAAATGTTATAATTCCTTTTTCAGAAACAAAAATAAATGACTTTGTGAGGCAGGTATTTGCAATATTTTTCACTGTCTCTTTAATATGATGCTTCTATTTTTGTGTCATTTTTGCCACTTTCAGTTTTTCAAACTTGGTCTTCTTAATAGTACCTAAAATTCTGCTGAAAGTATGAATACATAGTTATATGCTATTCAGTATTCATGCTAAGTATGTGACCATATTTTGGGCCTGAAGTACTCACTTTCAAAAGCCTTTGTACCTAGTTTCAGTGTGTGTCAGTTGATAAGTATGATAACAGGTCTTTTTTTCCAGTTTCACATTGTCAACTCTAGCCTCACATCCTCATAATTTGGCCTATATAATTTTCTACTTATGTTCTCAGCTGCCCTATTGCATTTACATTGAGTGTACACAGATCACAATATATAGACATGGCCAGACACATGATGGGTACAAGGAACTCATCACAGATGTTCTTAAATTCATATTAGTGAGGGCAGCATCTAAAATAGTCTTACCAAGTGTACTAAAGTTTATATTCTGATAACCTGATTCAAGTAATGGTTCAAGTACTTCATGTCACTAATTTTAGGGGATGTAAAAATAAAAATATTTCACTATATAAAATAGTTGGACTAAATATCTAACGGCTAATAAATTCAGATTTAAAATCATGAAATTCTGCGGGTAGTAAAGTCAGACTCTTGCAGACAACAAAAATCAAAAAATCTTGCCTTCCTGGTAAATAAAACTATAATCAAAATGAGCAAATGAAAATGCATTAGGCATAATGTACATTCAACAACAGGTTTTAATTTACTGCACTCAGAGAGGTCACATGACACACAGACTAGTTTAGGTCCCCTTTAAAGATACAGGTACAGTGTCATCATTAAAAAACACATATGCTCATGTCATATTCCCCTGACATTATAAGAAAGATGCAGTCAATGATAAACAGCTTTACATGTATTTACATTGAGTTCAAAAACTATATCAACAGCATATGTGCCACAATAGACAAAAAGTTGAGTTTTTGATATTCTTCAAGAAAATAGTTCTTTTAAACATTCACAGAGCCCGCATACACTATGTACAGTCTCTAAGATACATTAAACAAAGGAACTCAGGCCAGGCGTCCAGTGTTAAAACCTTCCTTTAATGCACAAGTGCTTTCACAATTATGCTTCGTCAGGTGCTAATAAAATTCTACAAAACCAAAGCTCCTTAAATACTTGCTAATGAACATGTGACCAATCACATGATTATAATACAATTCAAAATTCCTAAAAATATATATCTATATTAAAAACAAATATCTGGTGGGCTCTTAGAAAGCAAAAATATACACACACATATAAATACTTATACATAAAAATGCAAAAACACACAAATAAACATTTTTTTTGAAATTATGTTACCTATCTACGCAGAGGTCTAGATTTTAATTTGGGTCTCAATGGCATGTAATCATTGAGGCCATGTCCAGCATCCCCTCTCATTCTAACTATCCACTTAGCTTCTATTTCCTCCAAGTTCCTTAGGTCACCACCTCTTTTATTTTCATAGACCTTAGATATCGCCATAAATTTAAAATGATGTGTTTCATCAGTATTAATGACATGTTTCACCAGGGCATTTAACTTTTTTTTTCTTGATATCATATACATGTTCCCTTATTCTCTCCTTTAGTGTCCCGTTGGTCTTCCCAATATAAAAACATCTACTTATTAGGCAGTGTGCAAGATAAACTATATTCGCACTATTACAGTCTGCTTTTATATTAAAATTAAATGTTTTCTTTTGATCAGGATACTCAAATACACCAGTGTTTCTGAATTATATCAGTGTAAAAGTGAACTTAAACACTGGAATGTTCACTTATACACTGATATAATTCAGAAACACTGGAATATATTCAATACAGACAAAACTTTAAGGGGTTTTAATAGAGGTTCAACCTAAATTTTTATTTAGAAATAAGAAATCATTGAAAAGACAGTTGTGTGCCCCTAAAATTATAACAAAGACTCCCACAATTGGTTATGGTATGAAACCATGTGGGAAGTGCTCTTTTTGTGCTTATATAGATACCAGTGGTGTTTTTGAGCATCCTGATCAAAAGAAAATGTTTAATTTAAATATACAAGCAGACTGTTATAGTGCGAATGTAGTTTATCTTGCACACTGCCTAATATGCAAATGTTTTTATATAGGGATAACTAACAGGACACTAAAGGAGAGAATAAGGGAACATGTATATAATATCAAGAAAAAGAATAAGTTAAATGGCCTGGTGAAACATGAGCCTGGTTAGAATGAGATGGGATGCTGGACATGGCCTCAATGATTATATTCCATTGATAAAATCTAGACCTCTGCATAGATAGGTTACATCATTTTTAAAAAATGTTTATTATTTGTGTGTTTTTTCATTTTTATGTGTAAGTATTTATGTGTGTGTGCATTATTGCTTTCCAAGAGCCCACCAGATATTTGTTTTTTAATATAGATATATAGTTTTAGGAATTTTGAATTGTATTATAGTCATGTGATTTGTCACATGTTCATTAATAAGTATTTAAGGCGCTTTGGTTTTGTAGAATTTTATTAGCACCCGACGAAGCATAATTGTGAAAGCGCTTGTGCATTAAAAGAAGGTTTTAACACTGGAAGCCTGGCCTGAGTTCCTTTGTTTATTATTCTTATCCAGTGGAGCATCTGCTTTACTGAACACAGGCATTTTGGTACTATTTGTATTTTTTGTTTGTTTTTTCATCTCTAAGCCATATTGTTTTTTTATCAGTCTTGCAAAATTTGGGTACTGATTTGATAAAGACTGATCTTTCATCACAACACTGTCCTCCTGAGTATCTTCTTATTGTAGCTTTGGGCTAATTGTAAGCTCATTCTGAGTTGCTTTCTTACTTTCTAAACCTTGGCACTGAATTTCAGAAGCACTCTAAGAAATACTTCCACATTGACATGGTGATATTGCTTTATCTGACTCATAGGCAGAACTTATAACTATGAATACTTGAATGAATGAATAAATGAGCTTTTTCAATTCCAGTTTGTTTAATAAATTGTGCTCTTCTCTTACTGTAAATTTGCTTATTCGATCTTTATATATATCTTTGAATATAACTACATAAGTTGTCCCACTTGACAAATCATTGTGACAGGCAAATTATATATTTAAACATTAATTCCAGCATCCATATTGATGTTCAGTCACCCCCACCTCTTTTTTTCTTTTTTGTAGATCTCAAGGATTCTTCATAGTAGAATGTATGCTAACGTTGCCTTTCTTTCAACAAAAGGACAGGAGATAACAAAAATGTGTAGTAGATAGTTTAGTTCTGAGATGTCTTGGCATCAGCTATGTGCTGAGGGTCCCACTGACTGCAAATGTTTTTAATGTTATAAGTTGAAATATAACAATCAGAGCTTTTAGAATCATCAAACATTCTCTTAATGTTCTGTATAGTCCTAACTACACTGTCTGCTTGCCTATTGCAGTGTGGATGTCTTGGGCATGGGATAGTATGGTTAAATTCCACGGTTTTGCACAAATATAGTTTTCTAGGCTTATAAACTAAGAACTACTGAGTGATATTTTTTCATCTTGTACACCATATCTTAGATTGATGACACTGTGATTGATAGCTTCATGCCATTAGACTTTGTCTGGTACTTTGAAGAAGCTTCAATGCAGAGTAAGTAACAGTTATATTTGTACTAAAGTCTACTTCAAGTTTCTTCCAAGGAAAGTATTTTGTTAGTACTTTTGATGACACTGACTACATATATTTTTTTCTGTAGTTCTGAGGAGAGGGCCAGAAATATGCAGGAGTTCTACCATTTAGCACATTACCTTGAAGTGCTGGGTGCCATAGACTGCACACATATATAAATGAAGGCATCATCTGGGGAAGAGGGTAAGCTTTTCATTAACAGAAAGGGCTACCACTCTGTCAACTGCCAAGTCATGTATAATCCAGGGGAATCATCTTGAACATCTGTGCTGGCAACCCTGGAAGTTACCATGACTCACATATCTGGCACACCTCCCAACTCTACCAGATGTTTGGTACGGAGGATATCCCACAGGGCCATCTACTGGGGGATGCAGACTATGCACTGAAACCATGACTGATGACACCCATCAGAAATGAACACACACACACACACACACACACACACACACACACACACACACACACACACACACACACATACACACACACACACACATGGAAGAATGCCATAATGAGGCACACGCTCAAACCAGAAATATCACAGAGCATACGTTTGGGCTACTGATGTCAGAGTTCCAGAGCCTAGATACATCTGGGGAAGCCCTGCAGTACAATCCATGGACATGTACAGACATATTCACAGTATGTCCCATGTGACACAACATCATCCTGAGGAACTAGCTTCAGCAGGATCAGCAGAGGAAGGGACACACATCCCAGCACTAATGCCAAGGTCACCACAGCCACAGGCAGTTGAGGAGTCAGAGGGGGAACTACCAGCTGATGTGGGTGTAGGCAGATGTACAAGTGCTCGGTATGCCCTTGCATTGGCTAAGGGACATCACATAGCACACTCACTCACTCACCACCTAGGGGCCTAAAATCTTCCTCCTACACACATACATATAGTGACATTGATGCTAGGCAACTCGCACAACCTTTACATCCCCATGTATTGGCTGTGTACTGCTTGCATCAGAGAGAGCCAGCCCTGAACTACAACCATGTCAACTGCTGCTTTTACAAGGTATGTCTCTAACCTGGAGTGTATTGTGTAATAATATGAATGAGTGGCATATCCTTGTATCACACTAATTGGTACTGTAAGCAAGTAAAAGGTTGGAGATTGGTACTGAAATGATCTTAAAATGTGACAGCAGAGCTTTGTGTGACTTATATGTGCTCATTATTAAGGAGTAGGCCTCAGGCATCAAAGATTCACACAGTCATACCCCTGAAAAGTAATGATGGTCACTGTATGGCCTAGTTTAGCACCATACATTTGTAGTGGAAATTCATTAAGGAGAGCATTTAGAAAGTAATGATACACATTGCAGTTTCTGACTTCACAACCCTCACAAGGTCATTCACAATAAAGTTGGGAAATTTTGATGGTATCAGTTACATAACTTTCCAAGGCCAATATACGTCAAAGGTGAAATTACCAGTTCAACACCACAAATGCAGATATAGTAAGTACTTTAAGTCAGATATGCACCCTGAGCATCAGACACAAAGCTTATGTATCCCTGAATCCAAAAGACAGAAAACAGGGATATGGCACATTTATCATCACTTATACAGGGTGTTGAGTGGGGGAGCAGGGGGCCTAGGTTGACACCAAAGGTTGGTGAGTGTGTGTGAGTAAGAAAGAGAATCCAAAAGACATCTGGATAAACCAACAAATAGCCAGTGAGACAAAATGAGTTTGAAGCTGCAGAGCTGACCCATGTAACTGTTCTGTGTGTGCCTGTAGGGGTCCACCAGGTGAAACTGGTGTGTGAGAGTCTGCAAGGACACAGCCAAGCTCTGTGCTGACTCTACATCTTGGTATGTAGGACAAATGTGAGCCATGCATGGCAGAGGTGGTAGTTCATCATTGTTGTCCCCAACCACAAGAACTGGCTCTGCCAGGAGTTGCACTGGCATGTTCTCTGTTAAATTGAATTTAACAGCATAATGTCACACTGACAATCTGTACAGCTGTATATTTGTCTAATGACAGCTTTATTGAAACCAGCCAACCACTCACTACTGTGAGATTAATTAAATGTTCTTTATATCACAGATATAATACTGTCAGATACACTTCACTTCCTCGGCTGACTTGAATTACAAAAATGTCCACCACAAAAGTCTTTTTATAGTTTCAAAACTTTGTCCTTGATGAAAACATTTTCCTGTATTGAAGCCTTCTTTGCCTCCAACATTATCTCAATCCAGAGAAAACCAGTTCTTGGCAGGCTGAAATGTTCTTTCACAAATGTTCTTTCACTGATAGGATAGTCTGTAACTTTTTCTGCTGTGTTAGCCATGTTCATCCACAGAATGCCAGTTCTCAGCATGCTGAAATGTTCTTTCATTGATAGGATAACTGTAACTTTTTCTGTTGTGTTAGCCATTTCCCTTTAGCTTGAATATCTGTGTACATTCAACTGTTTAGTATAGCTCAACAAGCCTCTATTGTTAATGCCATTTGTTACAAAACATTCAGAAATATAACATATATATTTTTTGTTCCAGACAAGTACATTCTATTAAGCCAATGCATCACATGCTATTCTAAAAGCATATTACACTGTTATTATGATTTCCAAACCTCTGCAACTTGTGAAGGAAAACCAATACTTTTTGTTTTGCAATATGTCATGCAAACACATTCTTAATATTTCTTCCTGCATTTGCAGGCTCTGTATTTTTTATGCTATTCCTAAAAAGATTACACAGTCAGTAAGAGAGACAGCGGTTTTACCAATACATTCTGTCACTGTTAGATCACATCACATACATGCCATTTCTATGAAGGGAAACTAGTTTCTTTATATAATTCTATCATCCATGCCCACGGTCAGATGCACTGCTAATTCCTGAATGTGACCAATGTCTGCTGGATAAGCTCCCTTCACAGGGATGCCCAGGAACATGATCCCATGGTCCCCCATGTCTGGTTGAGGACAGCACACTCACTGACAGTGCAATGGAAGTACTGCCACTATGGGAGCGTGATCGGGCATGGCCACATTGGCTGACAGCAAATGATGAGGCTGACCTACGCCCACAAGGATACTGTTCCTCTGCCAGCTGATATTCCATCATAGACACTGCATGTTCCATGACAGGCACCCTTCATTGCATCACAGACACCCCTCATTCCAACATGGCATTCATCCAATCCATTGAATCAGCAACACAATAGAGGCAGTCATGCATGTCAGCCTGAGCCACATCAAGAACCCTGAGTATTTGTCTGGACCACCTATAGGAATGTGCCTGTACCTCTGTGACTGCCTTAAACATATATTGAGTGGCATGGAAAGTGACACCTGCACCAGGTGGAGGAGGGACAGCAGGGTATGACACCTCACCCTCACTTTGGCTACAGGCAGACTCCACAGGCAATAAAGCCACATTAACCACACTTCCCTGATTGATGACCTCGCCCTCCACCTGTCCAATATCTGTGGTGTCACTGGAATGGATAGGCATAGGCCTACTGGCTGTGTCCAGTGGAATTGCAGGGAATGGCTGTATGTTAACCTCAGTGGCAGCTTCAACCTCTGCACCCCTTGACTGTGCCTCAGTTTGGCTACCATTATCATCAGAATCTGATGATACATTGACATCAGTTGGCAGAGGGCTTGCAGTTTCACTGTCATGATCATCTGTGATAAAAAGCAAGAAACACAGGGCAATATTAATACCTGCATTATTACTGTATTCCACTATATGCTAACTAGCTAACAGTGATGCCATTATTACAGACACTACAGCAATACACACAACAGGCCTGACATCAACAACACACACTAAAATATTTATTTCAGTTGCTCATCAGTATCGACATAAAAATGTGTGGTTTAGCATCTGCAGAGGAGATTCTTCTCTGTAATCTGGATGGGCGTGGAAGAAGTAAGACAAGAGGTAAGGGCAACATCATCACAATTAAAAGTAAGACAAGTAGTAATACTTGCACCCCTTTATATGTCCATTAACTATACTGTCAACAAGGATGTGGCTGTCAACTCAAATCTAAATTAATAACTGTACCAATCTGTATCCCCTCCATAAAAAACGCATGTGATTCAGAAGTAATGTATTGATTTCAACTGTTTTATTGTACAACAGTATTCAACATTTGAGATAGGAAAGCCTACCTGGAAGATCTTCCTGGGACGGGCTTGCTGTCTCTGACAGTGTTGCTCCCACATCCAGGACATGAGGTACTGCACTCTCCTATGAGCTGTCTGGATCCCTGATATTGACCAGTAACTCTTCATTGGGTATTAGTGGTGATTCTCTTCCCCAGTACCCATCTGGTCATGGCCCACTGCAGCTGCTTTTCTCTGTGCATATGTGATCATGTCAGTAGCCCTCTGGCACACCTGCTCATATGTCCTGCCGTGGCCACCTACGGCATTCAGATCAGCAACTATCTGTTGCCAAATTTGTATTCTACATGCCATATCACCCATCCCCTTTCCAGCATAAAATCACCATGTTGTCTAAAGGCATCTGTTATGACCTGGTTCTTGGCATTGGTGAAGGGGGGGGGGCACCCCTGGGTGGCTTACTCCTAGGTGTCCTATAAGACAACAGAAGGATAATACACATACGTATCACATAAGTAAGGATTACGTTTCCAAATAAAACAAAAAAAGGTATCCAGTAGAAACATACAACAGTCTACAGATGTGAAATACAAACAACAGGCAGGATGCAAAACAAGGAGTGACATATCCTTGTTTGTGCCATAACAGTAGCCTACCTTTGCTCACCACACCCACAAAAGAACAGTCTATCCCTGCTTGTGCCATAACAGTAACTCACCTTTGCTCCGCCACCCACAAAAGAACAGTCTAACCTTGTTTGTGCCATAACAGTAACTCACCTTTGCTCCCCCCACCCACAAAAGGACAGTTTATCCTTGTCTGTGACATAACAGTAACTCACCTTTGCTTCTCCCACCCACAAAGGAACAGTCTATCCTTGTTTGAGCCATAGCAGTAACTCTCCTTTGCCACTGTGCCATCCGCATGGTTCTGGGTTTGAATGCAGCATATTCCATCCACTTTTACTGTTGCTCCACTCTCACTTATAATACTTGACATGTTTTAGCTGATATTAATTATATGTGTAAGGGCTGAGGCACTAGGATTGTGTCAGTTATATATTCATTTATCTATGTATTATCACATTTATTCTCAAATCTATGACTGTAGGTATATTTTGTACTATATTCCTGTAAATATATTTCTGCTATCTGGACTGCCATGGCCTTCACATTTATCTAACACTCATCTACATCTGCCTGTACATCCAATAACCTTGAATTTGCTTTGCTTGCCACTGTTGCATTCGACTTACCATCACACAAACACAGTGCTCAGAGCTTTGCACTGCTGAGAACTGGGTTTTCACAATGGTAAGTGGAGCACAACATCTTCAAACAATGTGCACACTCCCAGTAAATGTGATGACTGGAACTGGCTGGAAATCATCACTCTCCATCGATCATGATCCATGGTAGACATGGCAAGCATTTCTGGAGAAGGTGTCAGATTTAGTGCACAGAGATGGCTTGTCTAGGAATCCAGGATATTTATTGAACTCTTATTTAAACACCACAGTGCCAGGCTTCTACAGGGGGACTATTCTGGCTCCCAGTATAAGTCAGAAACTTCGAATAGTTTTACCCGGGCTGTAACCAGTGCCACTTGTATCCTGTGCACTAGTGACCAATATAGGCATCACTATAATGACCTACAGCAGAGGAAGTGGGATACCCTCGATGCTTGGATCAAGCAATTTAGGACTGTGGCCATCCCACAACTGTATCAACTACAGACAGTACTTGTAAGACTTAAAAGCTGAATATAGGCAAAACTGGTATTCATAATGGTAATCTGTTCTGTTCTATTTTTTCCACAGCAGCCATGGACCGGAAGGCCAATGTAAGATCCCATGGGCTAGATTTGTGAGGATGAGGGAAGCATGTGGTATGTATACAGTGGAAGAGTACTGTTATTGTAGAATTAAAAGTTAAAGATTGCTTTTTTGGTATTTTATTGAGCTATATCAAATTCAGCATGCATATCTAAACTGTAAAAGCAAGTATGCATGCATTAGTCTGTAGCACAAACCAAGAGTGTAGTATTAGACTTGGTCAGAAGTTCTGGGTTCAAAGAACACACTTCACAACTATATGATACTGTTAATTCTTCAATTTTGTGCAACTTTAAGGTTTAAAATAAAAGCTCTATACCATTGGCATGCATGCCTTGCTGTAAACTGTAATCTGTATAATTAGAACACATATATGTGCAGTATATGCACATGTCAAGGAGTCTTTGCTGCAATCTGTAGTATAGTGTGCATCTGTTAGGAGCTGGAAGTCTTAAAAGTAAAAGTTCTCTGTCAGGAGATGGTAGTCTTAAAAGTAAAGGTTAAGATAATGTAGTCAAATAATTGTATTAGTGCATTGTATGTTACAAATGAAAGTACAAATCTTATCTCTTTCTTTTATCTCACCCAACCCTTATCTCTCTTTTTTATTTTATTTTTTTATATTTTGTTGTATTTTATTGAGTGTCGTCAAAATGTGTCCACGTCTTCCATGTGCACTACAACACTAAATGCTCCATAGCACAGCTAGGTAGGCCTGCCCTAGAGGATCCACCTGCCCCCCCCACCAGATCTAGCACCATTGTCCAGCACATCTGGGAGCCAACCTGGCAGCACCACCTCTTCCGCCCCTGCATTACCTGCCCCCTCAGGTAGTCCTGCCCCTGAGGCCGGTCATGTGGTATCCTCCAGGAGCATAAGTGGAGATGGTGATTTTTTTACCCCCACTGGGATGCCAGAGATGGTGCTTAGGGTTGTGCACCCCAATGTGGGTGTATGCCTATGGTGGCTGGAGGGGCTGCTGTCCCTCATTTTATGTAGTAAGAGGAGGAGGAGGAGAAGGAGACATCAAGTACTCCAGCCAGTGTCAGAGTGAGGTGATAGTGATGACAGTCCAGTGGGTAAGGACTCTCACTGTCACCCAGCTTGATAACCATGGGTTCTGGATGGTCCAACCCTCACCAGAATCATTGTATCCTCCAACCTTTTGTTTCCATCACCATCACTGTCTCTTGTTTTGTTTGTCTTGTCTGTCTGCAATTGCTTTCAGACCTACCCAACTTAATAAACACAGACATACCTATGTCCCTTCCCAAACATTCCTCTCTCTCTCTCTCTCAAGAAAAAAAATGGACACCTGTCCCACAAAATAAATAAATAAATAAATCGCCCCATACATACCTTTCCATTTCACACACATGTCTCCTTGACACACTTGATTCATTCCAGTTGGCTATACAACATGTTTGTGTTGCGGTCACCCCTCTCTCTGGAGGTGACAGTCTAAACTCAGTTAATATTTTGCACATATTTTCACTTTACACTGTTAAAGAAATGGATAGCTCTGGTTCTTTCCTACCTCCCTCCTGCATATTCCTGCACTGCTTTCCCTTTGTTCTTCCCCCTGCTTGCTCCCCATTTCACCATTTCCATATCTTCCCCATTTCTTTTCTTTAATGCAGTACTTCATAGTGGTGCTCATCACACACCAACATGCAGCAATTTTAATGTAAAAGTAGTTAAAAGTAGTACATACAGTTGTATTCGAAACCAGTACCATCTGGCTCCAAACTGCATTAACACATGCTGCCACAGAATCAGTTAAGTAGCAGGTGTATTCCGGAGCCTCAGTACTGTCAGACTGTGTTCCTCCCCCTGTTTGCTTGTCATTTCACCACTTTCCTATCAGCCCCATTTTGATACCTTTAATCTGGTCAAAAAATAGAATCACAAACAATAGACATAAGTAGCAGAAAAGCAAATGGATCCCTTCACTTTTTGGGCTCCATGTTTGCGAGGGGATACACATCATGCACCAATGTGCAACGACCATGAGTAGCGACAAAATGCTGTGGTTATCTTCACTCAATACCATTTAAGCCTGCTGCACTATGCTAACACACAGCAACACATCTCATATAAACAATTCATGTCATTGCATTATCACTCTGTAATGAAAAGTATTTTAAAGTATTAGATACACCTGTATTCAAACCCAGTACCATCTGAACCAAAAAGGAATGCATCAATGCATTAACACATGCTGCCACAGAGTCAGTTAAGCAGCAGGTGTATTTCATAGACTCAGTACTAAATGTCAGGCTTTAGCAGTGCGGCTTTAGTTTGTGCACTGCTTAGCTAAGTGAAAATGCACTTTGCTAACTGTAGCACAAACCCATTGCTCACTGCTCTATGGAAATGTACATATTATGATGTACTACTGCTGTTTATTGTCCATTTCCTGTGTATGACATGAAATTACATGTGGAAGCATTACAAACTGAGGGTACTATCCAACAGTATGTCACATATTTACAATGCATTCATGTGTTTGCACCCCCCCCAAGCACTGCAACCATGGGGTCTCAGTACTTTTTCCACACATATATCAACCACACTACAAAATGTAATGTCAAATGTTGCATCTACTTCATATGATCGAAAGCTCATATGATCGACAAACTTTTCAGACAGACCAAAACACCTAAAGCTCAAAACACTGCAAACTCATTGGGTCGAAACTCATAACATCAACACATGAAATTCACAGCATGATGCCCTTTCCCCACTGTAGCGAGACCCTGGAGTTAGAATAACTTGATAGGGTAGGTGTGGGCGGCACAGCCCCCCACATTGGGGGTGTGGGGGCGAAGCCCCCCACATGCATAATACATTTTAAACATACATGTGGATAGTTAAAACAGAAGTGCCCCCCAAACTCCCTATCTATTTATTCTAACTCCAGGGTCACGCTACAGTGGGGAAAGGGCATAATGCTGTGAATTTCAAGTGTCGATGTCATGAGTTTCAACCAAATGAGTTTTCGGTGTTTTGAGCTTTAGGTGTTTTGGTGTCAGTGAAATGAGTGTCGATCATATGAGCTTTCGATCATATGAAGTAGACCCCAAATGTTGTATGCTATGCAATGCACATCAATACAGTAACATGTAGAACTACAGCTATTGACCCATACCCCTAAAAAGCCTTATCTGCAAGGCTAGTGCATGAATCAGCATGGACCATATTCACAAGGACATAGGTCACCTTCAACACACTTGACCCTACCCATTTTGGTTTTGTTAAGGGTAGATCTTGCTTATTGATCCTTGTGGACTTCTTGGATACTGACCCCAAAGACCTGGATGAGGGATAACAGGACATAACACCTATCTTGAGTTATCCATGGCCTTTGACACTATCCCCCATTCATGTCATAGTGAAAATCTCCCACCTGGGATTTAGGCCATACAGTACTAGATGGATAGCCAACTGGCTCAATGACAGAATGCACAGTTTCAAAGCTGGAGACTGCCCCTCCATCACTAGCCCACTCACTAGTGGAATACCACAAGGATCTGTTCTGGGCCCTCAACTGTTTGGAAAATACTTCCCTGAAGCACAGGCAACAGTATATGACCTGTGGTTTACCAAGTTTGCAGATGACTGTTAACTGGATGCACTCATATAGAGTCCCTCAATGATGGTAACATATTACAAAAGGTTCTGACACAGACTAATGATTGATACCAAACTCACATACTGAATCTTAAAGCATACAATGACTCTTTTCCCCCTTTGTCAATGATGTAACCCTGCTAATTATGACATTTAACACCCCCAAGCTCAAATACAATGTTGTGAGACTTGGGAACACATGTTAATAGCAATCTGCACTTTCATCACTATGTGCCCACAGTGGTAACACACACAATCTGCATTGTGCACATCATACATATGGACATTGCATCCAAGAGCAGGGCAGTCATACCTCTGCTGTACTCTACCCTTATCACACCAATAACGGAGTACAATGCTCACATCTGTCTGTATCTCATCAGTCACCTGCAGCAATTGGAGAAAACACAGGGTTGTGTCTGGGAGAATCCCAGGTCTCCAAACATGTCATAAATGTAAAGACTGAGCACCTGCCACTGTACTCAGTGTCATGGAGGCTGCTGAGAGGTGATCTATGCCTGCCCTGCAAGAATCAAATGGGACAAGAATAATTTTCCCCATGGTTCTCAGCCTGTGAAATAAACAGAACATACTGGGGAGACAGATATATCTCACAATGATTCACACTCCTCTGTAACAGGCTCCCACTGCATGACAAGCAGTGCTCCTCAATAACCCTGTTGAAGATTGGGCGATTGTAAAGTCACCTCTGGGCTGGCACCCATGCCCCTCATGGACAGCACCAATTGGTGCTGCTCACAAACTCACTCTGCTAAACATGACCATCCAGCTATGCTCAACAAGGGTACTTGTGTTTTTGCACAGCTATGCTTCTAAACACCCTTGTGCTTTTAGGCTAGTGGCCTCATATGAGCCTATGAAGCTATGTGCCTATGTAGGCCTCCCAGCCTGTTGTCCCCCAGATGGTCTACTGCTGTCATCTACTATAAGGTCACCTGCACTCTTGTATAAATCAGACTTGTGATGTGGAGCTTGCATAAAGTACTGGGTTCTGTAGTCTGTGTACTTAGATAGGTAGGAGTTCTGTTCTCACTGTAGTTGACTTGGTGTGCATGTGTGTCTAGAT